>NC_059671.1:2424242-2727272 GCF_905147105.1 Pieris brassicae | reverse complement strand
CCCGCAAATTAACGTACGTACTCGTACGTTATGTGGGCCCGTTGGCGAATAGTTTGTCAAGCCCCGCCCCTTCGGCTGATTAGACGGCGCTACGCGGTTTCTCTTTAGGTACATTCATCGCTGGTAGATTAAGTATGAACACTTCCTTCTTGAATAATTGGCCTACATTTATTCCGATCAGCTAGAAAAAAAAGCGGGTGACATTGATATATTGGCAATGAAAGCCAGTAACTATTTAATGGAGGCCGCCCATTCTTTCCGTATCTACCTCAAGAATCACTGCGCAGTCCGAAAGCCTAAAAAAGGCGAAGCGCCCAAACCGGAGCGGAAGCCGAATAAGGCGGTGATATGGGTCGCTAAGGAGTACCCGAAGTGGCAACATATGATTTTGAGTACTCTCAAGGAGTTAAATGGGGTAACTATACTGTTATAACGTAATTAGTTTCGCTTGATTTATTTATTGTGTCCTCAAACATTGTGCAAAGCAATTTAAGATTAGCGTGCGATTATCCCTTTGTCTATGTGCGCATTTAACACTCGCTCGTACGGTTTACTGTATGTACGTTACATTGTGAAAACCGGCCGAAGTCTGATCGACTACTTGTCTATTATAAAAAACATACGGTCACGAAAGAGATAGAAATCTGTGGCTAAGACCTCAAAGTTTATACTGCCATTGGCATTGTCAAACATTGTAAAGAATTAACAAAAATGAGATTAAAAAAAACATGTCAAACTTTATATACACACAAAAATTAGTTGGGAATTAATTTATTCAAATTACAATTAAAAGGAAATATAAAAATATATCCAGTTAAAGTGAGTTGACGAAAGCTTGACGGGAAGTTATAAAACACATTAACGTCTTCGTCTAAGTTTTTTAATGGCAATAACAACGAAAAGTTATATTTGTGAAAATTATTTAAATAGTAACTTATTAGTTCTAACCTCGTAACGCTTATTGGTATAAAAAATTATATAAAAACTGTTTATTTTATACCATACTTATATATATATATATATATATATATATATATTCAACATCAAATCATTATGATTGCAGCCTTCAGGTCTCCCCGATAACAAAGTATTATCAACAAAACTTTCTGCTATAAACGATCTTAAAAAATATATGAAAAGAGTGATGCCATTCGTTCAAGCCACAAGAGATAATCTACAAAAGATTGGTCCCGAAGCACTCTCTGTTGCCTTGCCCTTTGATGAGGCCCAACTGCTTGAAGATAACAAACAATATCTGCTGAATACTTTGGATGTAAGTATTTGTAGGCTTAATATTTACTGCTTCGTATAAATTATTTATATTATCAGTAGAAAATATAATATGTTTATATGAAAAGATATCAAGATTGGCTAGCTTAAATAATCTACAATTACATTGTATTTATATTATTTAAGCAGGTAAATTAATAAAACTAACGATGCGATATTAATGTTCATATTACTTCGAGTATTTATTATGAAGTTAATTTTTTATAGCTTAGTCTGTTTCGAAGGACCAAAATAATTCTTTGACAATTTAAATAATCATTTAACGCATTAGTAACATTTTTAAAGTTTTGAATATTTTATTAATGCATACAGTTATATACCGGTATGTCGGTAGTATGTTTGTAATCGGGACCTAAAGAAAACAAGAATTAAGAAGAAAAATGTTTTTATTTTATTTGAACCACATAATTAGGACAAACAGGATATTAATTGACATACATACGTTAAAATATAAAAACAATTTACATTACTATGAATAAAATAACATAAACCGAAGTTATTTTATCGTAGGCGTCGTCGAATGCCGCCTGAAGACCTATTTTCTTTTCTTTTATAACAGTTAAGACTGTTGTTGATTCTGGTAGGTCTTTGCCAAATCACAGCATTTTTATTTTCGATTAAAAGTCTTTGATAATATTTAGTTAAAACTCGTGTTCTCTTGTTACGTGAAAATTACAAATTTCTAGTAATTATAACATAATTGAAGATAAATCAATAATATTCACTGCGTACGTAAAACAATTCTACCCAAAACACGTTTGAACTTGTCGTTAACCAAAATGGACAGTTTATTGTATACAGATCGTCTAAAAAAAACATTTTGTTACAAGACTTTATACGTCATCGGAGATTTGTTTAAATAATTGGATTATTGTATAATTTTCTGAATCAACAGCTTGACGCAATCGAAGTCAAACATACAGACAGTCCTGATACTCCAGAAAAAACGATAGAAGACTGTGCGCCTGGACTTACAGTGACCTTCACCAACCCCACACCGATGAGTGGATTGTTTACCATTTCTGTGACCCTGGTAGATGGGGATACGGTTGAGAAGATTAAAGCCAAGATCGCTAAAGAGATTAAGGCTATTAAAGGTTAGTAAAAAAAATTGGTTAAAATAAATCCAAGCTTATAGTCACCAGTAATACTCATTTTCAGTGGATTAGTGTTTTAACTATTCTAGGAAATATTCTCTAAGGATTCACTTGGATTGACAGAGTGTTTGTGGCTTAAAAGCAAATAGGACAATTTCTGTGTTTGTTTGTATTATAATAATTATAATATTTGTGTATTTGTAAATAAATAATGCAAGTAAAATTTGATAAAGTTAGTTCTATTGAAATATAAACGCAATTTTTTACACACCTCTTGAAAATATTTTTTATTAACTTTCAGACATAAATGCTCTAAAGCTGTGGCGATATCTTGATCCGTCGTTAGGTCCTCGCAAGATTCCAGTAGCAGGCGATCACGTGACAAAATGCGCGGAACTCGTCAATGGCGATGGTATACGCGTACACGTGGAAGCGTCGCGTATAGAACTCGTTCAGAACGGAACGAATATTGACGTCGGCTTACAGTTTGTGTATACTTATGATAAGTGATTGTTTTCAGAAATATATTTATTTATTTTTATAATAAGTGTTTTATTTTGTTAGTCCTTTATTTGTTTAGAGATTTTAATGCTTCGAAAAGTGGTAAGAAACGTAAGAAAAGTTTCTAAAATTCTTTGTACAATTTTATTAAAAAAATAATCTTTGTTTTTACGGTTAAGTTTAGAAATTTATTGGTTTGTTTATTTGTTGTGAGCACTGAATACAGTTGTGAATTTCCAACATGCCTTTAGGAACATCAATGTGTAAGTAAGCATTTTGCGAATGTATATGCATCTGCATAAAGTATTTAATGACGAAATATAGTATTGCCATCAGAAGAGCTATAGATTTACGTTTTGTTCATTTCTGTCTCATCACATTAGTAATCAAGAATTCAAATAAACCAAAAAAAATCGCTTTAAATAATTTATATATGGTAATTGCGCACACTTAAACACACACACATATTGCGTAAAACACCGACATATTGAGTATAACACTAGATTCGCATTGTGATGATATTTTTTTACTTTCTATCGAATTAGTTTTACGTTAGTAACTGTAATGGTAGAAAATAAGGTTAAAGTAAAAATCGATTACGAGTGCTTTACAGCAGTCGGACAGACTTGGTCGTGTATCTCATGTTAAATGTTTTATTAAAATTTGATTATATAGTCGCAAGGAGTTATAATGGGTTAAGAAATAAAAGAGTTGCAATTTTATATTATATTTAAATAACATATAAACGTTCATTCACATAAAAATGTTTAACATCGCGAAAACGATATGGCGGCGATCCCCGGCGGTCGCAGGCTATGCGAATGCGAAATACCTAAATAATCCAATATTTACACACTTATATAATACAAACACATATAAAAAAAACGATTTCCATAGCTGTGATTTAGGGCTGATCCTTGATTTACCACAAACAATTTGATTAAACAAAATACAGTGTAATCTGTATAACTCGCACCTCGTTAAATCGACATCCTCAGTGAGTCGCAAAAAAATTGCCATTCCTTTCCGCTGAACCTTTTAAGTGTGCGGTATCTCGAATTATTTAGACGTTGCTACTCGAACAAAATATTATTTCCCTACGAAATATAGATAATACATATTTATACTCTCTAAAAACGGACAAGTCGGAGTCAATAAAATATATTGACGTCTTACTTGGCATTCCCCGAAGTAATAACAATTAAAAAGAATGTTCGGGGTTCGGAGTATTGTTATTGTCATTGTACGTAGTTTAAATCAAAATAACGGATTTGTTTAGTGTACAGTTTACTTCATTAATATGTAAAAATATATACAACAAAACTTATTTGAATTGTGATTCAAATTCGACTCTACAAATGGAAAAATACACATAGAAATCGCGGCTTCGTATGTCGAAATTTCAACAGACAAATCATATGTATCTAAGTTCTTGTTAAGTTGAAAATTTCGTTAGCATTTCCCTTGACATTCGAGTTATAGAGATTCCATTGTATTACTAAATTTATTTAAAATGCAAAATCAATCTACTATTTCGAGACGACAAACATGAGTGAAAAATTGTAACTGCCTTTGACTTTGAATAAAATTCTTGCTTAATAAGTAAGAAAATATATTTTGGAATGTCGTGAATAAGGATCATAAAGTAGCATTTAGGTCGTAACTCAGTCTTTGTGTTTCTCACGATACCATAAATATGTCTATTGTGAAAAAGGCACTAAATAGAACCAAAAAACTAAAAGAAATGGCCACAAAAAATTTCACCAATATTGACTTAGACAAACCCTTCATCCATCCACGCAGGTTTGCGTACTATAAAGACTTTTTATTGCCATAAAACACTTCTTATAACATAAATAATATAAATGCATTTGAATGCTGTGAAAACTCCGCTCTTGGCATTCATGGTCATGCAACATTAAAGCAATAAAGTAAAAAATGATTATGTTATTTAGAAAAGTCCTTCCAGTCACGAGAATCAGGCCTCTTTACTGACATAACTATATCTGATGAGAATCAAGCAATAACTTTTATATTCCTGTTTTGTTAAATAATTATTATATATATAAAAAAAATTAATGGAATTCTTAATTTGAATATTTTTTGCGAATTTATTTATCTATGGCGTACAACTTTTAAAATACATACGTGTTCACACATTTTACATAGAAATCTCATCATCTGTCTAGTAATATAATCAACGGTATTATTTTTATAGGAACGTTCATGTGATATATAAAACTAAAACATACGTTCAGTTTAAAAAAGAATTCAATCAAATCACACTTATATACATAAATGAATGAAATCCCAAGATTTCATATTAAAAAAAAATTCAAAAGTACGAATTTATCGTTAAAATTGAAGATCTATGTAAAATCTATGTTCTAAGTAAATAAAACATTTATATGTTTAATTTTAATGCGCTCTGTCGCCGTATAGTTCCTAATACTTTTCCATATTCGCGTTCGCATTTACCTCTAAAATTAAGTAAATCCTCGAATACTCATAATTAATTGGTTAGCTTGCTTTACCTAGACTTTTTAACACCTGAATCTACCAAAGTATTGTTAAGACTGCTGGCACGAGTTCACCTGCTTCTAAATAACACCGACAAGATTTTAAAAACCATTTCAGCGTAATATTCACTAAAATACAAATTCAATTCTTACTATCATAAACGCGCCAAAATGTTTTTTCTGGCCAAGATGGCGTCGCATGACTCACTGTAAACACATGAGGAATTATTGAGATTTTTACTCATATAAATACGTATTATGAATCTATAAAAAAAACCAGCAAATAAAACTCCATGATAGTATTAATATTAAACAAGATATTATTAACATGTATACGTCATTGTCGATTCGACTAATCTGTTCTGTGTCGCGTAACTGACATATAAAAATCTATATTTTAACTGTGTTTTTTTTAGATAAATTATTATTATACCAGTGATTTTACTGTTTAACGCCTTTTAAAGTCTAGTTTTAGATAGATTACTCTTAACAATACTTTATTTTTCACTGTCATCTGTCAAATAGGCTTTTCGATAGAGTATTGAATTTTATAGAACTACTAAGAAGCGTCTATAATGGTCCTATAGTAGTAGCTTTTTAGTAAGTTCAGAGTGCAGGTGTTAATAATTCCATACAATTAGAATATTCGAGAATAAACTCCACAAGTTAAAAAATAAACCAAATTGAACTAGACACCATTGTTGCCATAATTGCGGCCAAATAGTTATCTATTGTCGAATGGACATTATATAAAATATGTGACAAAAATCCTTTACCAAAGGTTTATGAATAAGACGAGATTTTGACATTGATTACAGAATGTACTGAGATTTAAAACATACTAGAATATCCATGGTAGGTAAGATTTATTTCCTTTAAACGACAACAATAGCTAAACTAAGCAATTTTTAATGAAAACATTCTGATAAAATTAGGTTAAAATAAATCAATTAACATAAAAACCGTCTCGGAACTTATTTGTTGACATAAAAATACGATATAATGTTGCAATTTTCTAATCATTTCATAATTAACAGGGAAATATACATATGTAAAAGCTCAATTCATTCTGTAACAGCCGCACTACGGCTTTTTTCTGCGATATTATTTTATACTAATTTCATTATAAGTATTAGTCTAGCATTTAGTTTAAATCGCGGAAAAAACTCGAGTGCGGCGTTAACTTAAATCACAACGCGGTTAATAACCGCAAATTAACGTACGTACTCGTACGTTATGTGGGCCCGTTGGCGAATAGTTTGTCAAGCCCCGCCCCTTCGGCTGATTCGACGGCGCTACGCGGTTTCTCTTTAGGTACATTCATCGCTGGTAGATTTAGTATGAACACTTCCCTCTTGAATAATTGGCCTACATTTCTTCCGATCAGCTAGAAAAAGAAAAAGCGGGTGACATTGATATAGTGGCAATGAAAGCCAGTAACTATTTAATGGAGGCCGCCCATTCTTTCCGTATCTACCTCAAGAATCACAGCGCAGTCCGAAAGCCCAAACCGGAGCGGAAGCCGAATAAGGCGGTGATATGGGTCGCTAAGGAGTACCCGAAGTGGCAACATATCATTTTGAGTCTTTGACTCTCAAGGAGTTAAATGGGGTAACTATACTGTTATAACGTAATTAGTTTCGCTTGATTTATTTATTGTGTCCTCAAACATTGTGCAAAGCAATTTAAGATTAGCGTGCGATTATCCCTTTGTCTATGTGCGCATTTAACACTCGCTCGTACGGTGAACGTACATTGTGAAAACCGGCCGAAGTCTGATCGACTACTTGTCTATTAGAAAAAACATACGGTCACGAAAGAGATAGAAATCTGTGGCTAAGACCTCAAAGTTTATACTGCCATTGGCATTGTCAAACATTGTAAAGAATTAACAAAAATGAGATTAAAAAAAACATTTCAAATTTTATATACACACAAAAATTAGTTGGGAATTAATTTATTCAAATTACAATTAAAAGGAAATATAAAAATATATCCAGTTAAAGTGAGTTGACGAAAGCTTGACGGGAAGTTAGAAAACACATTAACGTCTTCGTCTAAGTTTTTTAATGGCAATAATAACGAAAAGTTATATTTGTGAAAATTATTTAAATAGTAACTTATTAGTTCTAACCTCGTAACGCTTATTGGTATAAAAAATTATATAAAAACTGTTTATTTTATACCATATTTATATGTATATATTCAACATCAAATCATTATGATTGAAGCCTTCAGGTCTCCCCGATAACAAAGTATTATCAACAAAACTTTCTGCTATAAACGATCTTAAAAAATATATGAAAAGAGTGATGCCATTCGTTCAAGCCACAAGAGATAATCTACAAAAGATTGGTCCCGAAGCACTCTCTGTTGCCTTGCCCTTTGATGAGGCCCAACTGCTTGAAGATAACAAACAATATCTGCTGAATACTTTGGATGTAAGTATTTGTAGGCTTAATATTTACTGCTTCGTATAAATTATTTATATTATCAGTAGAAAATATAATATGTTTATATGAAAAGATGTCGAGATGGGCTAGCTTAAATAATCTACAATGAAATTGTATTTATATTATTTAAGCATGTAAATTAATAAAACTAACGATGCGATATTAATGTTCATATTACTTCGAGTATTTATAATGAAGTTAATTTTTTATAGCTTAGTCTGTTTCGAAGGACCAAAATAATTCTTTGACAATTTAAATAATCATTTAACGCATTAGTAACATTTTTAAAGTTTTGAATATTTCTTAATGCATACAGTTATACACCGGACTTAAGCGATAGGCTGCTATGTCGGGGTTCCATTTTGAATTTTTAGTATGTTTGTAATCGGGACCTAAAGAAAACAAGAATTAAGAAAAAAAATGTTTTTTTTTATTTGAACCACATAATTAGGACAAACATGATATAAATTGACATACATACGTTAATATAAAAACAATTTACATTACTATGAATAAAATAACATAAACCGAAGTTATTTTATCGTAGGCGTCGTCGAATGCCGCCTGAAGACCTATTTTCTTTGCTTTTATAACAGTTAAGACTGTTGTTGATTCCGATAGGTCTTTGCCAAATCACAGCATTTTTATTTTCGATTAAAAGTCTTTGATAATATTTAGTTAAAACTCGTGTTCTCTTGTTAGGTGAAAATTACAAATTTCTAGTAATTATAACATAATTGAAGATAAATCAATAATATTCACTGCGTACGTAAAACAATTCTACCCAAAACACGTTTGAACTTGTCGTTAACCAAAACGGACAGTAGAATGGGTAAACGAAAAACCTGTACTTTATTGTATACGGATCGTCTAAAAAAAACAATTTGTTACAAGACTTTACGTTTTACGTCATCGGAGATTTGTTTAAATAATTGGATTATTGTATAATTTTCTGAATCAACAGCTTGACGCAATCGAAGTCAAACATACAAACAGTCCTGATACTCCAGAAAAAACGATAGAAGACTGTGCGCCTGGTAGTCCACATGTCAACTTTATTGCGGAACCTGGACTTACAGTGACCTTTACCAACCCCACACCGATGAGTGGATTGTTTACCATTTCTGTGACCCTGGTAGATGGGGATACGGTTGAGAAGATTAAAGCCAAGATCGCTAAAGAGATTAAGGCTATTAAAGGTTAGTAAAAAAATTGGTTAAAATAAATCCAAGGTTATAGTCACCAGTAATACTCATTTTCAGTGGATTAGTGTTTTAACTATTCTAGGAAATATTCTCTAAGGATTCACTTGTTTGTTTGTATTATAATAATATAATATTTGTGTATTTGTAAATAAATAATGCAAGTAAAATTTGATAAAGTTAGTTCTATTGAAATATAAACGCAATTTTTTACACAACTCTTGAAAATATTTTTTTATTAACTTTCAGACATAAATGCTCTAAAGCTGTGGCAATATCTTGATCCGGCGTTAGGTCCTCGCAAGATTCCAGTAGCAGGCGATCACGTGACAAAATGCGCGGAACTCGTCAATGGCGATGGTATACGCGTACACGTGGAAGCGTCGCGTATAGAACTCGTTCAGAACGGAACGAATATTGACGTCGGCTTACAGTTTGTGTATACTTATGATAAGTGATTGTTTTCAGAAATATATTTATTTATTTTTATAATAAGTGTTTTATTTTGTTAGTCCTTTATTTGTTTAGAGATTTTAATGCTTCGAAAAGTGGTAAGAAACGTAAGAAAAGTTTCTAAAATTCTTTGTACAATTTTATTAAAAAAATAATCTTTGTTTTTACGGGTAAGTTTAGAAATTTATTGGTTAGTTTATTTGTTGTAAGCACAAATACAGTTGTGAATTTCCAACATGCCTTTAGGCACATCAATGTGTAAGTAAGCATTTTGCGAATGTATATGCATCTGCATAAAGTATTTAATGACGAAATATAGTATTGCCATCAGAAGAGCTATAGATTTACGTTTTGTTCATTTCTGTCTCATCACATTAGTCATCAAGAATTCAAATAAACCAAAAAAAATCGCTTTAAATAATTTATATATGGTAATTGCGCACACTTAAACACACACACATATTGCGTAAAACACCGACATATTGAGTATAACACTAGATTCGCATTGTGATGATATTTTTTTACTTTCTATCGAATCGATTACGAGTGCATTACAGCAGTCGGACAGACTTGGTCGTGTATCTCATGTTAAATGTTTTATTAAAATTTGATTATATAGTCGCAAGGAGTTATAATTGGTTAAAAAATAAAAGAGTTGCAATTTTATATTATATTTAAATAACATATAAACGTTCATTCACATAAAAATGTTTAACATCGCGAAAACGATATGGCGGCGATCAACGGCGGTCGCTGGCTATGCGAACACAAATAAAAAAAACGATTTCCATAGCTGTGATTTAGGGCTGATCCTTGATTTACCACAAACAATTTGATTAAACAAAATACAGTGTAATCTGTATAACTCGCACCTCGTTAAATCGACATCCTCAGTGAGACGCAAAAAAATTGCCATTCCTTTCCGCTGAACCTTTTAAGTGTGCGGTATCTCGAATTATTTAGACGTTGCTACTCGAACAAAATGTTATTTCCCTACGAAATATTGATAATACATATTTATACTCTCTAAAAACGGACAAGTCGGAGTTAATAAAATATATTGACGTCTTACTTGGCATTCCCCGAAATAATAACAATTAAAAAGAATGTTCGGGGTTCGGAGTATTGTTATTGTCATTGTACGTAGTTTAAATCAAAATAACGGATTTGTTTAGTGTACAGTTTACTTCATTAATATGTAAAAATATATACAACAAAACTTATTTGAATTGTGATTCAAATTCGACTCTACAAATGGAAAAATACACATAGAAATCGCGGCTTCGTATGTCGAAATTTCAGCAGTCAAATCATATGTATCTAAGTTCTTGTTAAGTTGAAAATCTCGTTAGCTCTTGACATTCGAGTTATAGAGATTCCATTGTATTACTAAATTTATTTAAAATGCAAAATTAATCTACTATTTCGAGGCGACATGAGTGAAAAATTGTAACTGCCTTTGACTTTGAATAAAATTCTTGCTTAATAAGTAAGAAAATATATTTTGGAATGTCGTGAATAAGGATCATAAAGTAGCATTTAGGTCGTAACTCAGTCTTTGTGTTTCTCACGATACCATAAATATGTCTATTGTGAAAAAGGCACTAAATAGAACCAAAAAACATACACAAAACACGTGCTACAACCTAAAAGAAATGGCCACAAAAAAATTCACCAATATTGACTTAGACAAACCCTTCATCCATCCACGCAGGTTTGCGTACTAAAAAGACTTTTTATTGCCATAAAACACTTCTTATAACATAAATAATATAAATGCATTTGAATGCTGTGAAAACTCCGCTCTTGGCATTCATGGTCATGCAACATTAAGGCAATAAAGTAAAAAATGATTATGTTATTTAGAAAAGTCCTTCCAGTCACGAGAGTCAGGCCTCTTTACTGACATAACTATATCTGATGAGAATCAAGCAATAACTTTTATATACCTGTTTTGTTAAATAATTATTATATATATAAAAAAAAAATAATGGAATTCTTAATTTGAATATTTTTTGCGAATTTATTTATCTATGGCGTACAACTTTTAAAATACATACGTGTTCACACATTTTACATAGAAATCTCATCATCTGTCTAGTAATATAATCAACGGTATTATTTTTATAGGAACGTTCATGTGATATATAAAACTAAAACATAATTTCAGTTAAAAAAAAGAATTCAATCAAATCACACTTATATACATAAATGAATGAAATCCCAAGAGGGAGGCTTCGCCTTCCAATTTAAAAAAAAATTCAAAAGTACGAATTTATCGTTAAAATTGAAGATCTATGTAAAATCTATGTTCTAAGTAAATAAAACATTTATATATTTAATTTTAATGCGCTCTGTCGCCGTATAGTTCCTAATACTTTTCCATATTCGCGTTCGCATTTACCTCTAAAATTAAGTAAATCCTCGAATAATCATAATTAATTGGTTAGCTTGCTTTACCTAGACTTTTTAACACCTGAATCTACCAAAGTATTGTTAAGACTGCTGGCACGAGTTCACTTGCTTCTAAATAACACCGAGATATTTGACAAGATTTTAAAAACCATTTCAGCGTAATATTCACTAAAATACAAATTCAATTATTATTATCATAAACGCGCCAAAATGTTTTTTCTGGCCAAGATGGCGTCGCATGTCTCACTTGTAAACACATGAGGAATTATTGATATTTTTACTCATATAAATACGTATTATGAATCTATAAAAAAACCAGCAAATAAAACTCCATGATAGTATTAATATTAAACAAGATATTATTAACATGCATACGTCATTGTCGATTCGACTAATCTGTTCTGTGTCGCGTAACTGACATATAAAAATCTATATTTTAACTGTGTTTTTTTTAGATAAATTATTACTTTACCAGTGATTTTACTCTTTAACGCCTTTTAAAGTCATGTTTTAGATAGATTACTCTTAACAATACTTTATTTTTCACTGTCATCTGTCAAATAGACTTTTCGATAGAGTATTGAATTTTATAGAACTACTAAGAAGCGTCTACAATGGTCCTATAGTATATAGAAGTAGTTTTTTAGTAAGTTCAGAGTGCAGGTGTTAATAATTCCATACAATTAGAATATTCGAGAATAAACTCCACAAGTTAAAAAATAAACCAAATTTAACTAGACACCATTGTTGCCATAATTGCGGCCAAATAGTTATCTATTATCGAATGGACATTATATAAAATATATGACAAAAATCCTTTACCAAAGGTTTATGAATAAGACGAGATTTTGACATTGATTACAGAATGTACTGAGATTTAAAACATACTAGAATATCCATGGTAGGTAAGATTTATTTCCTTTAAACGACAACAATAGCTAAACTAAGCAATTTTTAATGAAAACATTCTGATAAAATAAGGTTAAAATAAATCAATTAACATAAAAACCGTCTCGGAACTTATTTGTTGACATAAAAATACGATATAATGTTGCAATTTTCTAATCATTTCATAATTAACAGGGATATATACATATGTAAAAGCTCAATTCATTCTGTAACAGCCGCACTACGGCTTTTTTCTGCGATATTATTTTATACTAATTACAATATAAGTATTAGTCTAGCATTTAGTTTAAATCGCGGAAGAAACTCGAGTGCGGCGTTAACTTAAATCAGAACGCGGTTATGGTATTAATACCCGCAAATTAACGTACGTACTCGTACGTTATGTGGGCCCGTTGGCGAATAGTTTGTCAAGCCCCGCCCCTTCGGCTGATTCGACGGCGACACGCGGTTTCTCTTTAGGTACATTCATCGCTGGTAGATTAAGTATGAACACTTCCTTCTTGAATAATTGGCCTACATTTATTCCGATCAGCTAGAAAAAAAGCGGGTGACATTGATATAGTGGCAATGAAAGCCAGTAACTATTTAATGGAGGCCGCCCATTCTTTCCGTATCTACCTCAAGAATCACTGCGCAGTCCGAAAGCCTAAAAAAGGCGAAGCGCCCAAACCGGAGCGGAAGCCGAATAAGGCGGTGATATGGGTCGCTAAGGAGTACCCGAAGTGGCAACATATCATTTTGAGTACTCTCAAGGAGTTAAATGGGGTAACTATACTGTTATAACGTAATTAGTTTCGCTTGATTTATTTATTGTGTCCTCAAACATTGTGCAAAGCAATTTAAGATTAGCGTGCGATTATCCCTTTGTCTATGTGCGCATTTAACACTCGCTCGTACGGTTTACTGTATGTACGTTACATTGTGAAAACCGGCCGAAGTCTGATCGACTATCTGTCTATTAGAAAAAACATACGGTCACGAAAGAGATAGAAATCTGTGGCTAAGACCTCAAAGTTTATACTGCCATTGGCATTGTCAAACATTGTAAAGAATTAACAAAAATGAGATTAAAAAAAACATGTCAAACTTTATATACACACAAAAATTAGTTGGGAATTAATTTATTCAAATTACAATTTAAAGGAAATATAAAAATATATCCAGTTAAAGTGAGTTGACGAAAGCTTGACGGGAAGTTAGAAAACACATTAACGTCTTCGTCTAAGTTTTTTAATGGCAATAATAACGAAAAGTTATATTTGTGAAAATTATTTAAATAGTATATATATATATATACCTTATGCAACCTTGTAACCCTACCAATTGGTATAAAAAATTATATAAAAACTGTTTATTTTATACCATACTTATATATATATATATATATATATATATATTCAACATCAAATCATTATGATTGCAGCCTTCAGGTCTCCCCGATAACAAAGTATTATCAACAAAACTTTCTGCTATAAACGATCTTAAAAAATATATGAAAAGAGTGATGCCATTCGTTCAAGCCACAAGAGATAATCTACAAAAGATTGGTCCCGAAGCACTCTCTGTTGCCTTGCCCTTTGATGAGGCCCAACTGCTTGAAGATAACAAACAATATCTGCTGAATACTTTGGATGTAAGTATTTGTAGGCTTAATATTTACCGCTTCGTATAAATTACTTATATTATCAGTAGAAAATATAATATGTTTATATGAAAAGATGTCAAGATGGGCTAGCTTAAATAATCTACAATTAAATTGTATTCATATTATTTAAGCATGTAAATTAATAAAAGTAACGATGCGATATTAATGTTCATATTACTTCGAGTATTTATTATGAAGTTAATTTTTTATAGCTTAGTCTGTTTCGAAGGACCAAAATAATTCTTTGACAATTTAAATAATCATTTAACGCATTAGTAACATTTTTAAAGTTTTGAATATTTCTTAATGCATACAGTTATACACCGGACTTAAACGATAGGCTGCTATGTCGGGGTTCCATTTTGAATTTTTAGTATGTTTGTAATCGGGACCTAAAGAAAACAAGAATTAAGAAGAAAATTGTTTTTATTTTATTTGAACCACATAATTAGGACAAACATGATATAAATTGACATACATACGTTAAAATATAAAAACAATTTACATTACTATGAATAAAATAACATAAACCGAAGTTATTTTATCGTAGGCGTCGTCGAATGCCGCCTGAAGACCTATTTTCTTTGCTTTTATAACAGTTAAGACTGTTGTTGATTCCGGTAGGTCTTTGCCAAATCACAGAATTTTTATTTTCGATTAAAAGTCTTTGATAATATTTAGTTAAAACTCGTGTTCTCTTGTTAGGTGAAAATTACAAATTTCTAGTAATTATAACATAATTAAAGATAAATCAATAATATTCACTGCGTACGTAAAACAATTCTACCCAAAACACGTTTGAACTTGTCGTTAACCAAAACGGACAGTAGAATGGGTAAACGAAAAACCTGTACTTTATTGTATACAGATAGTCTAAAAAAAAATCAATTTATTACAAAACTTTTTATCTGTCATCGGAGATTTGTTTAAATAATTGGATTATTGTATAATTTTCTGAATCAACAGCTTGGCGCAATCGAAGTCAAACATACATACAGTCCTGATACTCCAGAAAAAACGATAGAATACTGTGCGCCTGGTAGTCCACATGTCAACTTTATTGCGGTACCTGGACTTACAGTGACCTTCACCAACCCCACACCGATGAGTGGATTGTTTACCATTTCTGTGACCCTGGTAGATGGGGATACGGTTGAGAAGATTAAAGCCAAGATCGCTAAAGAGATTAAGGCTATTAAAGGTTAGTAAAAAAATTGGTTAAAATAAATCCAAAGTTATAGTCACCAGTAATACTCATTTTCAGTGGATTAGTGTTTTAACTGTTCTAGGAAATATTCTCTAAGGATTCACTTGGATTGACAGAGTGTTTGTGGCTTAAAAGCAAATGGGAGAATTTCTGTGTTTGTTTGTATTATAATAATATAATATTTGTGTGTAAATAAATAATGCAAGTAAAATTTGATAAAGTTAGTTCTATTGAAATATAAACGCAATTTTTTACACAACTCGACGTTTCTTCACAGCAGTCGTGGTCAGCGACTGCTACATGAACTTGTCAAATAAATTTGATATAAAGGTTATATATAGGCCATCTATTGCTGGGAAGTATAAAGCAGTCAGCTGTAATTTTTTAATTGTCTCACTATGTATTGTGTGTTAATTATTATGTATACGTTAGTTTACTGTCAAATTATTTGATTACGATAGTAAGAAATAACTATTAGTATGTAAATTTAAAATACAATTTATTTTAAACACACAAATACAGTATTTACAATATTTTTAACATGCATAGTATTAATATTAATAATTCAAAATGAATAAATAGAAAATTAAAACAAATTTGGTCCCTGTGGCAGCATTTCCTCGCTGTAGTGTGTGTGGTATATCTACCAGGCGCAAGCTTAAATCTTTAATTTAGTTAAATAACTATTATATCTATATAGTTAAATTGAAAACCCTGAAAATATTTTTTATTAACTTTCAGACATAAATGCTCTAAAGCTGTGGCGATATCTTGATCCGGCGTTAGGTCCTCGCAAGATTCCAGTAGCAGGCGATCACGTGACAAAATGCGCAGAACTCGTCAATGGCGATGGTATACGCGTACACGTGGAAGCGTCGCGTATAGAACTCGTTCAGAACGGAACAAATATTGACGTCGGCTTACAGTTTGTGTATACTTATGATAAGTGATTGTTTTCAGAAATATATTTATTTATTTTTATAATAAGTGTTTTATTTTGTTAGTCCTTTATTTGTTTAGAGATTTTAATGCTTCGAAAAGTGGTAAGAAACGTAAGAAAAGTTTCTAAAATTCTTTGAACAATTTTATTAAAAAAATAATCTTTGTTTTTACGGTCAAGTTTAGAAATTTATTGGTTAGTTTATTTGTTGTGAGCACTGAATACAGTTGTGAATTTCCAACATGCCTTTAGGCACATCAATGTGTAAGTAAGCATTTTGCGAATGTATATGCATCTGCATAAAGTATTTAATGACGAAATATAGTATTGCCATCAGAAGAGCTATAGATTTACGTTTTGTTCATTTCTGTCTCATCGCATTAGTAATCAAGAATTCAAATAAACAAAAAAAAAATCGCTTTAAATAATTTATATATGGTAATTGCGCACACTTAAACACACACACATATTGCGTAAAACACCGACATATTGAGTATAACACTAGATTGGCATTGTGATGATATTTTTTTACTTTCTATCGAATCGATTACGAGTGCATTACAGCAGTCGGACAGACTTTTCGTGTATCTCATGTTAAATGTTTTATTAAAATTTGATTATATAGTCGCAAGGAGTTAGTTATAATGGGTTAAGAAATAAAAGAGTTGCAATTTTATATTATATTCAAATAACATATAAACGTTTATTCACATAAAAATGTTTAACATCGCGAAAACGATATGGCGGCGATCAACGGCGGTCGCTGGCTATGCGAACACAAATAAAAAAAACGATTTCCATAGCTGTGATTTAGGGCTGATCCTTGATTTACCACAAACAATTTGATTAAACAAAATACAGTGTAATCTGTATAACTCGCACCTCTTTAAATCGACATCCTCAGTGAGTCGCAAAAAAAATTGCCATTCCTTTCCGCTGAACCTTTTAAGTGTGCGGTATCTCGAATTATTTAGACGTTGCTACTCGAACAAAATGTTATTTCCCTACGAAATATTGATAATACATATTTATACTCTCTAAAAACGGACAAGTCGGAGTTAATAAAATATATTGACGTCTTACTTGGCATACCCCGAAATAATAACAATTAAAAAGAATGTTCGGGGTTCGGAGTATTGTTATTGTCATTGTACGTAGTTTAAATCAAAATAACGGATTTGTTTAGTGTACAGTTTACTTCATTAATATGTAAAAATATATACAACAAAACTTATTTGAATTGTGATTCAAATTCGACTCTACAAATGGAAAAATACACATAGAAATCGCGGCTTCGTATGTCGAAATTTCAGCAGTCAAATCATATGTATCTAAGTTCTTGTTAAGTTGAAAATCTCGTTAGCATTTCCCTTGACATTCGAGTTATAGAGATTCCATTGTATTACTAAATTTATTTAAAATGCAAAATTAATCTACTATTTCGAGGCGACATGAGTGAAAAATTGTAACTGCCTTTGACTTTGAATAAAATTCTTGCTTAATAAGTAAGAAAATATATTTTGGAATGTCGTAAATAAGGATCATAAAGTAGCATTTAGGTCGTAACTCAGTCTTTGTGTTTCTCACGATACCATAAATATGTCTATTGTGAAAAAGGCACTAAATAGAACCAAAAAACTAAAAGAAATGGCCACAAAAAATTTCACCAATATTGACTTAGTTACTATTAAAAACCGAACAAACAAACCCTTCATCCATCCACGCAGGTTTGCGTACTATAAAGACTTTTTATTGCCATAAAACACTTCTTATAACATAAATAATATAAATGCATTTGAATGCTGTGAAAACTCCGCTCTTGGCATTCATGGTCATGCAACATTAAAGCAATAAAGTAAAAAATGATTATGTTATTTAGAAAAGTCCTTCCAGTCACGAAAATCAGGCCTCTTTACTGACATAACTATATCTGATTAGAATCAAGCAATAACTTTTATATTACCTGTTTTGTTAAATAATTATTATATATAAAAAAAAAATAATGGAATTCTTAATTTGAATATTTTTTGCGAATTTATTTATCTATGGCGTACAACTTTTAAAATACAGACATGTTCACACATATTACATAGAAATCTCATCATGTGTCTAGTAATATAATCAACGGTATTATTTTTATAGGAACGTTCATGTGATATATAAGACTAAAACATACATTCAGTTTAAAAAAAATATCAATCAAATCACACTTATATACATAAATGAATGAAATCCCAAGATTGGCTTCGCCTTCATATTAAAAAAAATTCAAAAGTACGAATTTATCGTTAAAATTGAAGATCTATGTAAAATCTATGTTCTAAGTAAATAAAACATTTATATGTCTAATTTTAATGCGCTCTGTCGCCGTATAGTTCCTAATACTTTTCCATATTCGCGTTCGCATTTACCTCTAAAATTAAGTAAATCCTCGAATACTCATAATTAATTGGTTAGCTTGCTTTACCTAGACTTTTTAACACCTGAATCTACCAAAGTATTGTTAAGACTGCTGGCACGAGTTCACCTGCTTCTAAATAACACCGAGATATTTGACAAGATTTTAAAAACCATTTCAGCGTAATATTCACTAAAATACAAATTCAATTCTTATTATCATAAACGCGCCAAAATGTTTTTTCTGGCCAAGATGGCGTCGCATGACTCACTTGTAAACACATGAGGAATTATTGAGATTTTTACTCATATAAATACGTATTATGAATCTATAAAAAAAACCAGCAAATAAAACTCCATGATAGTATTAATATTAAACAAGATATTATTAACATGCATACGTCATTGTCGATTCGACTAATCTGTTCTGTGTCGCTTAACTGACATATAAAAATCTATATTTTAACTGTGTTTTTTTTAGATAAATTATTATTATACCAGTGATTTTACTGTTTAACGCCTTATAAAGTCTAGTTTTAGATAGATTACTCTTAACAATACTTTATTTTTCACTGTCATCTGTCAAATAGGCTTTTCGATAGAGTATTGAATTTTATAGAACTACTAAGAAGCGTCTATAATGGTCCTATAGTAGTAGCTTTTTAGTAAGTTCAGAGTGCAGGTGTTAATAATTCCATACAATTAGAATATTCGAGAATAAACTCCACAAGTTAAAAAATAAACCAAATTGAACTAGACACCATTGTTGCCATAATTGCGGCCAAATAGTTATCTATTGTCGAATGGACATTATATAAAATATGTGACAAAAATCCTTTACCAAAGGTTTATGAATAAGACGAGATTTTGACATTGATTACAGAATGTACTGAGATTTAAAACATACTAGAATATCCATGGTAGGTAAGATTTATTTCCTTTAAACGACAACAATAGCTAAACTAAGCAATTTTTAATGAAAACATTCTGATAAAATTAGGTTAAAATAAATCAATTAACATAAAAATCGTCTCGGAACTTATTTGTTGACATAAAAATACGATATAATGTTGCAATTTTCTAATCATTTCATAATTAACAGGGACATATACATATGTAAAAGCTCAATTCATTCTGTAACAGCCGCACTACGGCTTTTTTCTGCGATATTATTTTATACTAATTTCAATATAAGTATTAGTCTAGCATTTAGTTTAAATCGCGGAAAAAACTCGAGTGCGGCGTTAACTTAAATCAGAACGCGGTTATGGTATTAATACCCGCAAATTAACGTACGTACTCGTACGTTATGTGGGCCCGTTGGCGAATAGTTTGTCAAGCCCCGCCCCTTCGGCTGATTAGACGGCGCTACGCGGTTTCTCTTTAGGTACATTCATCGCTGGTAGATTAAGTATGAACACTTCCTTCTTGAATAATTGGCCTACATTTATTCCGATCAGCTAGAAAAAAAAGCGGGTGACATTGATATATTGGCAATGAAAGCCAGTAACTATTTAATGGAGGCCGCCCATTCTTTCCGTATCTACCTCAAGAATCACTGCGCAGTCCGAAAGCCTAAAAAAGGCGAAGCGCCCAAACCGGAGCGGAAGCCGAATAAGGCGGTGATATGGGTCGCTAAGGAGTACCCGAAGTGGCAACATATGATTTTGAGTACTCTCAAGGAGTTAAATGGGGTAACTATACTGTTATAACGTAATTAGTTTCGCTTGATTTATTTATTGTGTCCTCAAACATTGTGCAAAGCAATTTAAGATTAGCGTGCGATTATCCCTTTGTCTATGTGCGCATTTAACACTCGCTCGTACGGTTTACTGTATGTACGTTACATTGTGAAAACCGGCCGAAGTCTGATCGACTACTTGTCTATTATAAAAAACATACGGTCACGAAAGAGATAGAAATCTGTGGCTAAGACCTCAAAGTTTATACTGCCATTGGCATTGTCAAACATTGTAAAGAATTAACAAAAATGAGATTAAAAAAAACATGTCAAACTTTATATACACACAAAAATTAGTTGGGAATTAATTTATTCAAATTACAATTAAAAGGAAATATAAAAATATATCCAGTTAAAGTGAGTTGACGAAAGCTTGACGGGAAGTTATAAAACACATTAACGTCTTCGTCTAAGTTTTTTAATGGCAATAACAACGAAAAGTTATATTTGTGAAAATTATTTAAATAGTAACTTATTAGTTCTAACCTCGTAACGCTTATTGGTATAAAAAATTATATAAAAACTGTTTATTTTATACCATACTTATATGTATATATTCAACATCAAATCATTATGATTGAAGCCTTCAGGTCTCCCCGATAACAAAGTATTATCAACAAAACTTTCTGCTATAAACGATCTTAAAAAATATATGAAAAGAGTGATGCCATTCGTTCAAGCCACAAGAGATAATCTACAAAAGATTGGTCCCGAAGCACTCTCTGTTGCCTTGCCCTTTGATGAGGCCCAACTGCTTGAAGATAACAAACAATATCTGCTGAATACTTTGGATGTAAGTATTTGTAGGCTTAATATTTACTGCTTCGTATAAATTATTTATATTATCAGTAGAAAATATAATATGTTTATATGAAAAGATATCAAGATTGGCTAGCTTAAATAATCTACAATTACATTGTATTTATATTATTTAAGCAGGTAAATTAATAAAACTAACGATGCGATATTAATGTTCATATTACTTCGAGTATTTATTATGAAGTTAATTTTTTATAGCTTAGTCTGTTTCGAAGGACCAAAATAATTCTTTGACAATTTAAATAATCATTTAACGCATTAGTAACATTTTTAAAGTTTTGAATATTTTATTAATGCATACAGTTATATACCGGTATGTCGGTAGTATGTTTGTAATCGGGACCTAAAGAAAACAAGAATTAAGAAGAAAAATGTTTTTATTTTATTTGAACCACATAATTAGGACAAACAGGATATTAATTGACATACATACGTTAAAATATAAAAACAATTTACATTACTATGAATAAAATAACATAAACCGAAGTTATTTTATCGTAGGCGTCGTCGAATGCCGCCTGAAGACCTATTTTCTTTTCTTTTATAACAGTTAAGACTGTTGTTGATTCTGGTAGGTCTTTGCCAAATCACAGCATTTTTATTTTCGATTAAAAGTCTTTGATAATATTTAGTTAAAACTCGTGTTCTCTTGTTACGTGAAAATTACAAATTTCTAGTAATTATAACATAATTGAAGATAAATCAATAATATTCACTGCGTACGTAAAACAATTCTACCCAAAACACGTTTGAACTTGTCGTTAACCAAAATGGACAGTTTATTGTATACAGATCGTCTAAAAAAAACATTTTGTTACAAGACTTTATACGTCATCGGAGATTTGTTTAAATAATTGGATTATTGTATAATTTTCTGAATCAACAGCTTGACGCAATCGAAGTCAAACATACAGACAGTCCTGATACTCCAGAAAAAACGATAGAAGACTGTGCGCCTGGACTTACAGTGACCTTCACCAACCCCACACCGATGAGTGGATTGTTTACCATTTCTGTGACCCTGGTAGATGGGGATACGGTTGAGAAGATTAAAGCCAAGATCGCTAAAGAGATTAAGGCTATTAAAGGTTAGTAAAAAAAATTGGTTAAAATAAATCCAAGCTTATAGTCACCAGTAATACTCATTTTCAGTGGATTAGTGTTTTAACTATTCTAGGAAATATTCTCTAAGGATTCACTTGGATTGACAGAGTGTTTGTGGCTTAAAAGCAAATAGGACAATTTCTGTGTTTGTTTGTATTATAATAATTATAATATTTGTGTATTTGTAAATAAATAATGCAAGTAAAATTTGATAAAGTTAGTTCTATTGAAATATAAACGCAATTTTTTACACACCTCTTGAAAATATTTTTTATTAACTTTCAGACATAAATGCTCTAAAGCTGTGGCGATATCTTGATCCGTCGTTAGGTCCTCGCAAGATTCCAGTAGCAGGCGATCACGTGACAAAATGCGCGGAACTCGTCAATGGCGATGGTATACGCGTACACGTGGAAGCGTCGCGTATAGAACTCGTTCAGAACGGAACGAATATTGACGTCGGCTTACAGTTTGTGTATACTTATGATAAGTGATTGTTTTCAGAAATATATTTATTTATTTTTATAATAAGTGTTTTATTTTGTTAGTCCTTTATTTGTTTAGAGATTTTAATGCTTCGAAAAGTGGTAAGAAACGTAAGAAAAGTTTCTAAAATTCTTTGTACAATTTTATTAAAAAAATAATCTTTGTTTTTACGGTTAAGTTTAGAAATTTATTGGTTTGTTTATTTGTTGTGAGCACTGAATACAGTTGTGAATTTCCAACATGCCTTTAGGAACATCAATGTGTAAGTAAGCATTTTGCGAATGTATATGCATCTGCATAAAGTATTTAATGACGAAATATAGTATTGCCATCAGAAGAGCTATAGATTTACGTTTTGTTCATTTCTGTCTCATCACATTAGTAATCAAGAATTCAAATAAACCAAAAAAAATCGCTTTAAATAATTTATATATGGTAATTGCGCACACTTAAACACACACACATATTGCGTAAAACACCGACATATTGAGTATAACACTAGATTCGCATTGTGATGATATTTTTTTACTTTCTATCGAATTAGTTTTACGTTAGTAACTGTAATGGTAGAAAATAAGGTTAAAGTAAAAATCGATTACGAGTGCTTTACAGCAGTCGGACAGACTTGGTCGTGTATCTCATGTTAAATGTTTTATTAAAATTTGATTATATAGTCGCAAGGAGTTATAATGGGTTAAGAAATAAAAGAGTTGCAATTTTATATTATATTTAAATAACATATAAACGTTCATTCACATAAAAATGTTTAACATCGCGAAAACGATATGGCGGCGATCCCCGGCGGTCGCAGGCTATGCGAATGCGAAATACCTAAATAATCCAATATTTACACACTTATATAATACAAACACATATAAAAAAAACGATTTCCATAGCTGTGATTTAGGGCTGATCCTTGATTTACCACAAACAATTTGATTAAACAAAATACAGTGTAATCTGTATAACTCGCACCTCGTTAAATCGACATCCTCAGTGAGTCGCAAAAAAATTGCCATTCCTTTCCGCTGAACCTTTTAAGTGTGCGGTATCTCGAATTATTTAGACGTTGCTACTCGAACAAAATATTATTTCCCTACGAAATATAGATAATACATATTTATACTCTCTAAAAACGGACAAGTCGGAGTCAATAAAATATATTGACGTCTTACTTGGCATTCCCCGAAGTAATAACAATTAAAAAGAATGTTCGGGGTTCGGAGTATTGTTATTGTCATTGTACGTAGTTTAAATCAAAATAACGGATTTGTTTAGTGTACAGTTTACTTCATTAATATGTAAAAATATATACAACAAAACTTATTTGAATTGTGATTCAAATTCGACTCTACAAATGGAAAAATACACATAGAAATCGCGGCTTCGTATGTCGAAATTTCAACAGACAAATCATATGTATCTAAGTTCTTGTTAAGTTGAAAATTTCGTTAGCATTTCCCTTGACATTCGAGTTATAGAGATTCCATTGTATTACTAAATTTATTTAAAATGCAAAATCAATCTACTATTTCGAGACGACAAACATGAGTGAAAAATTGTAACTGCCTTTGACTTTGAATAAAATTCTTGCTTAATAAGTAAGAAAATATATTTTGGAATGTCGTGAATAAGGATCATAAAGTAGCATTTAGGTCGTAACTCAGTCTTTGTGTTTCTCACGATACCATAAATATGTCTATTGTGAAAAAGGCACTAAATAGAACCAAAAAACTAAAAGAAATGGCCACAAAAAATTTCACCAATATTGACTTAGACAAACCCTTCATCCATCCACGCAGGTTTGCGTACTATAAAGACTTTTTATTGCCATAAAACACTTCTTATAACATAAATAATATAAATGCATTTGAATGCTGTGAAAACTCCGCTCTTGGCATTCATGGTCATGCAACATTAAAGCAATAAAGTAAAAAATGATTATGTTATTTAGAAAAGTCCTTCCAGTCACGAGAATCAGGCCTCTTTACTGACATAACTATATCTGATGAGAATCAAGCAATAACTTTTATATTCCTGTTTTGTTAAATAATTATTATATATATAAAAAAAATTAATGGAATTCTTAATTTGAATATTTTTTGCGAATTTATTTATCTATGGCGTACAACTTTTAAAATACATACGTGTTCACACATTTTACATAGAAATCTCATCATCTGTCTAGTAATATAATCAACGGTATTATTTTTATAGGAACGTTCATGTGATATATAAAACTAAAACATACGTTCAGTTTAAAAAAGAATTCAATCAAATCACACTTATATACATAAATGAATGAAATCCCAAGATTTCATATTAAAAAAAAATTCAAAAGTACGAATTTATCGTTAAAATTGAAGATCTATGTAAAATCTATGTTCTAAGTAAATAAAACATTTATATGTTTAATTTTAATGCGCTCTGTCGCCGTATAGTTCCTAATACTTTTCCATATTCGCGTTCGCATTTACCTCTAAAATTAAGTAAATCCTCGAATACTCATAATTAATTGGTTAGCTTGCTTTACCTAGACTTTTTAACACCTGAATCTACCAAAGTATTGTTAAGACTGCTGGCACGAGTTCACCTGCTTCTAAATAACACCGACAAGATTTTAAAAACCATTTCAGCGTAATATTCACTAAAATACAAATTCAATTCTTACTATCATAAACGCGCCAAAATGTTTTTTCTGGCCAAGATGGCGTCGCATGACTCACTGTAAACACATGAGGAATTATTGAGATTTTTACTCATATAAATACGTATTATGAATCTATAAAAAAAACCAGCAAATAAAACTCCATGATAGTATTAATATTAAACAAGATATTATTAACATGTATACGTCATTGTCGATTCGACTAATCTGTTCTGTGTCGCGTAACTGACATATAAAAATCTATATTTTAACTGTGTTTTTTTTAGATAAATTATTATTATACCAGTGATTTTACTGTTTAACGCCTTTTAAAGTCTAGTTTTAGATAGATTACTCTTAACAATACTTTATTTTTCACTGTCATCTGTCAAATAGGCTTTTCGATAGAGTATTGAATTTTATAGAACTACTAAGAAGCGTCTATAATGGTCCTATAGTAGTAGCTTTTTAGTAAGTTCAGAGTGCAGGTGTTAATAATTCCATACAATTAGAATATTCGAGAATAAACTCCACAAGTTAAAAAATAAACCAAATTGAACTAGACACCATTGTTGCCATAATTGCGGCCAAATAGTTATCTATTGTCGAATGGACATTATATAAAATATGTGACAAAAATCCTTTACCAAAGGTTTATGAATAAGACGAGATTTTGACATTGATTACAGAATGTACTGAGATTTAAAACATACTAGAATATCCATGGTAGGTAAGATTTATTTCCTTTAAACGACAACAATAGCTAAACTAAGCAATTTTTAATGAAAACATTCTGATAAAATTAGGTTAAAATAAATCAATTAACATAAAAATCGTCTCGGAACTTATTTGTTGACATAAAAATACGATATAATGTTGCAATTTTCTAATCATTTCATAATTAACAGGGACATATACATATGTAAAAGCTCAATTCATTCTGTAACAGCCGCACTACGGCTTTTTTCTGCGATATTATTTTATACTAATTTCAATATAAGTATTAGTCTAGCATTTAGTTTAAATCGCGGAAAAAACTCGAGTGCGGCGTTAACTTAAATCAGAACGCGGTTATGGTATTAATACCCGCAAATTAACGTACGTACTCGTACGTTATGTGGGCCCGTTGGCGAATAGTTTGTCAAGCCCCGCCCCTTCGGCTGATTAGACGGCGCTACGCGGTTTCTCTTTAGGTACATTCATCGCTGGTAGATTAAGTATGAACACTTCCTTCTTGAATAATTGGCCTACATTTCTTCCGATCAGCTAGAAAAAAAAGCGGGTGACATTGATATAGTGGCAATGAAAGCCAGTAACTATTTAATGGAGGCCGCCCATTCTTTCCGTATCTACCTCAAGAATCACTGCGCAGTCCGAAAGCCTAAAAAAGGCGAAGCGCCCAAACCGGAGCGGAAGATTCATATGATTTTGAGTACTCTTAAGGAGTTAAATGGGGTAACTATACTGTTATAACGTAATTAGTTTCGCTTGATTTATTTATTGTGTCCTCAAACATTGTGCAAAGCAATTTAAGATTAGCGTGCGATTATCCCTTTGTCTATGTGCGCATTTAACACTCGCTCGTACGGTGAACGTACATTGTGAAAACCGGCCGAAGTCTGATCGACTACTTGTCTATTAGAAAAAACACACGGTCACGAAAGAGATAGAAATCTGTGGCTAAGACCTCAAAGTTTATACTGCCATTGGCATTGTTAAACATTGTAAAGAATTAACAAAAATGAGATTAAAAAAAACATGTCAAACTTTATATACACACAAAAATTAGTTGGGAATTAATTTATTCAAATTACAATTAAAAGGAAATATAAAAATATATCCAGTTAAAGTGAGTTTACGAAAGCTTGACGGGAAGTTAGAAAACACATTAACGTCTTCGTCTAAGTTTTTAATGGCAATAATAACGAAAAGTTATATTTGTGAAAATTATTTAAATAGTAACTTATTAGTTCTAACCTCGTAACGCTTATTGGTATAAAAAATTATATAAAAACTGTTTATTTTATACCATATATATATGTATATAATCATCAAATCATTATGATTGCAGCCTTCAGGTCTCCCCGATAACAAAGTATTATCAACAAAACTTTCTGCTATAAACGATCTTAAAAAATATATGAAAAGAGTGATGCCATTCGTTCAAGCCACAAGAGATAATCTACAAAAGATTGGTCCCGAAGCCCTCTCTGTTGCCTTGCCCTTTGATGAGGCCCAACTGCTTGAAGATAACAAACAATATCTGCTGAATACTTTGGGTGTAAGTATTTGTAGGCCAAATATTTACTGCTTCGTATAAATTATTTATATTATCAGTAGAAAATATAATATGTTTATATGAAAAGATGTCAAGATGGGCTAGCTTAAATAATCTACAATTACATTGTATTTATATTATTTAAGCATGTAAATTAATAAAAGTAACGATGCGATATTAATGTTCATATTACTTCGAGTATTTATTATGAAGTTAATTTTTTATAGCTTAGTCTGTTTTGAAGGACCAAAATAATTCTTTGACAATTTAAATAATCATTTAACGCATTAGTAACATTTTTAAAGTTTTGAATATTTCTTAATGCATACAGTTATACACCGGACTTAAACGATAGGCTGCTATGTCGGGGTTCCATTTTGAATTTTTAGTATGTTTGTAATCGGGACCTAAAGAAAACAAGAATTAAGAAGAAAAATGTTTTTATTTTATTTGAACCACATAATTAGGACAAACATGATATAAATTGACATACATACGTTAAAATATAAAAACAATATACATTACTATGAATAAAATAACATAAACCGAAGTTATTTTATCGTAGGCGTCGTCGAATGCCGCCTGAAGACCTATTTTCTTTGCTTTTATAACAGTTAAGACTGTTGTTGATTCCGGTAGGTCTTTGCCAAATCACAGCATTTTTATTTTCGATTAAACGTCTTTGATAATATTTAGTTAAAACTCGTGTTCTCTTGTTAGGTGAAAATTACAAATTTCTAGTAATTATAACATATTTAAAGATAAATCAATAATATTCACTGCGTACGTAAAACAATTCTACCCAAAACACGTTTGAACTTGTCGTTAACCAAAACGGACAGTAGAATGGGTAAACGAAAAACCTGTACTTTATTGTATACAGATAGTCTAAAAAAAAAACAATTTATTACAAAACTTTTTATCTGTCATCGGAGATTTGTTTAAATAATTGGATTATTGTATAATTTTCTGAATCAACAGCTTGACGCAATCGAAGTCAAACATACATACAGTCCTGATACTCCAGAAAAAACGATAGAAGACTGTGCGCCTGGTAGTCCACATGTCAACTTTATTGCGGTACCTGGACTTACAGTGACCTTCACCAACCCCACACCGATGAGTGGATTGTTTACCATTTCTGTGACCCTGGTAGATGGGGATACGGTTGAGAAGATTAAAGCCAAGATCGCTAAAGAGATTAAGGCTATTAAAGGTTAGTAAAAAAAATTGGTTAAAATAAATCCAAAGTTATAGTCACCAGTAATACTCATTTTCAGTGGATTAGTGTTTTAACTGTTCT
This sequence comes from Pieris brassicae, assembly GCF_905147105.1. Taxonomy (NCBI): domain Eukaryota; kingdom Metazoa; phylum Arthropoda; class Insecta; order Lepidoptera; family Pieridae; genus Pieris; species Pieris brassicae. Next base: position 2,697,866 of record NC_059671.1, on the reverse strand, counting down.
AGGAAATATTCTCTAAGGATTCACTTGGATTGACAGAGTGTTTGTGGCTTAAAAGCAAATGGGAGAATTTCTGTGTTTGTTTGTATTATAATAATATAATATTTGTGTGTAAATAAATAATGCAAGTAAAATTTGATAAAGTTAGTTCTATTGAAATATAAACGCAATTTTTTACACAACTCGACGTTTCTTCACAGCAGTCGTGGTCAGCGACTGCTACATGAACTTGTCAAATAAATTTGATATAAAGGTTATATATAGGCCATCTATTGCTGGGAAGTATAAAGCAGTCAGCTGTAATTTTTTAATTGTCTCACTATGTATTGTGTGTTAATTATTATGTATACGTTAGTTTACTGTCAAATTATTTGATTACGATAGTAAGAAATAACTATTAGTATGTAAATTTAAAATACAATTTATTTTAAACACACAAATACAGTATTTACAATATTTTTAACATGCATAGTATTAATATTAATAATTCAAAATGAATAAATAGAAAATTAAAACAAATTTGGTCCCTGTGGCAGCATTTCCTCGCTGTAGTGTGTGTGGTATATCTACCAGGCGCAAGCTTAAATCTTTAATTTAGTTAAATAACTATTATATCTATATAGTTAAATTGAAAACCCTGAAAATATTTTTTATTAACTTTCAGACATAAATGCTCTAAAGCTGTGGCGATATCTTGACCCGGCGTTAGGTCCTCGCAAGATTCCAGTAGCAGGCGATCACGTGACAAAATGCGCGGAACTCGTCAATGGCGATGGTATACGCGTACACGTGGAAGCGTCGCGTATAGAACTCGTTCAGAACGGAACGAATATTGACGTCGGCTTACAGTTTGTGTATACTTATGATAAGTGATTGTTTTCAGAAATATATTTATTTATTTTTATAATAAGTGTTTTATTTTGTTAGTCCTTTATTTGTTTAGAGATTTTAATGCTTCGAAAAGTGGTAAGAAACGTAAGAAAAGTTTCTAAAACTCTTTGAACAATTTTATTAAAAAAATAATCTTTGTTTTTACGGTCAAGTTTAGAAATTTATTGGTTAGTTTATTTGTTGTGAGCACTGAATACAGTTGTGAATTTCCAACATGCCTTTAGGCACATCAATGTGTAAGTAAGCATTTTGCGAATGTATATGCATCTACATAAAGTATTTAATGACGAAATATAGTATTGCCATCAGAAGAGCTATAGATTTACGTTTTGTTCATTTCTGTCTCATCGCATTATGTGTATGTGTGTGTATCTCATGTTAAATGTTTTATTAAAATTTGATTATATAGTCGCAAGGAGTTATAATGGGTTAAAAAATAAAAGAGCTGCAATTTTATATTATATTTAAATAATATATAAACGTTTATTGACATAAAAATGTTTAACATCGCGAAAACGATATGGCGGCGATCCCCGGCGGTCGCAGGCTATGCGAACGCGAAATACCTAAATAATCCAATATATATACAAACACATAAAAAAAAACGATTTCCATAGCTGTGATTTAGGGCTGATGATTGATTTACCACAAACAATTTGATCAAACAAAATACAGTGTAATCTGTATAACTCGCACCTCGTTAAATCGACATCCTCAGTGAGACGCAAAAAAATTGCCATTCCTTTCCGCTGAACCTTTTAAGTGTGCGGTATCTCGAATTATTTAGACTTGCTACTCGAACTAAATGTTATTTCCCTACGAAATATTGATAATACATATTTATACTCTCTAAAAACGGACAAGTCGGAGTTAATAAAATATATTGACGTCTTACTTGGCATTCCCCGAAATAATAACAATTAAAAAGAATGTTCGGGGTTCGGAGTATTGTTATTGTCATTGTACGTAGTTTAAATCAAAATAACGGATTTAATACACATATAAATTGCGGCTTCGTATGTCGAAATTTCAGCAGTCAAATCATATGTATCTAAGTTCTTGTTAAGTTGAAAATCTCGTTAGCATTTCCCTTGACATTCGAGTTATAGAGATTCCATTGTATTACTAAATTTATTTAAAATGCAAAATTAATCTACTATTTCGAGACGACAAACATGAGTGAAAAATTGTAACTGCCTTTGACTTTGAATAAAATTCTTGCTTAATAAGTAAGAAAATATATTTTGGAATGTCGTAAATAAGGATCATAAAGTAGCATTTAGGTCGTAACTCAGTCTTTGTGTTTCTCACGATACCATAAATATGTCTATTGTGAAAAAGGCACTAAATAGAACCAAAAAACTAAAAGAAATGGCCACAAAAAATTTCACCAATATTGACTTAGACAAACCCTTCATCCATCCACGCAGGTTTGCGTACTATAAAGACTTTTTATTGCCATAAAACACTTCTTATAACATAAATAATATAAATGCATTTGAATGCTGTGAAAACTCCGCTCTTGGCATTCATGGTCATGCAACATTAAAGCAATAAAGTAAAAAATGATTATGTTATTTAGAAAAGTCCTTCCAGTCACGAAAATCAGGCCTCTTTACTGACATAACTATATCTGATTAGAATCAAGCAATAACTTTTATATTCCTGTTTTGTTAAATAATTATTATATATATAAAAAAAAATAATGGAATTCTTAATTTGAATATTTTTTGCGAATTTATTTATCTATGGCGTACAACTTTTAAAATACATACGTGTTCACACATTTTACATAGAAATCTCATCATCTGTCTAGTAATATAATCAACGGTATTATTTTTATAGGAACGTTCATGTGATATATAAAACTAAAACATACGTTCAGTTTAAAAAAGAATTCAATCAAATCACACTTATATACATAAATGAATGAAATCCCAAGATTTCATATTAAAAAAAAATTCAAAAGTACGAATTTATCGTTAAAATTGAAGATCTATGTAAAATCTATGTTCTAAGTAAATAAAACATTTATATATTTAATTTTAATGCGCTCTGTCGCCGTATAGTTCCTAATACTTTTCCATATTCGCGTTCGCATTTACCTCTAAAATTAAGTAAATCCTCGAATACTCATAATTAATTGGTTAGCTTGCTTTACCTAGACTTTTTAACACCTGAATCTACCAAAGTATTGTTAAGACTGCTGGCACGAGTTCACCTGCTTCTAAATAACACCGAGATATTTGACAAGATTTTAAAAACCATTTCAGCGTAATATTCACTAAAATACAAATTCAATTCTTATTATCATAAACGCGCCAAAATGTTTTTTCTGGCCAAGATGGCGTCGCATGACTCACTTGTAAACACATGAAGAATTATTGATATTTTTACTCATATAAATACGTATTATGAATCTATAAAAAAACCAGCATATAAAACTCCATGATAGTATTAATATTAAACAAGATATTATTAACATGCATACGTCATTGTCGATTCGACTAATCTGTTCTGTGTCGCGTAACTGACTCTTTGACGCCTTTTAAAGTCATGTTTTAGATAGATTACTCTTAACAATACTTTATTTTTCACTGTCATCTGTCAAATAGGCTTTTCGATAGAGTATTGAATTTTATAGAACTACTAAGAAGCGTCTATAATGGTCCTATAGTATATAGTAGTAGTTTTTTAGTAAGTTCAGAGTGCAGGTGTTAATAATTCCATACAATTAGAATATTCGAGAATAAACTCCACAAGTTAAAAAATAAACCAAATTTAACTAGACACCATTGTTGCCATAATTGCGGCCAAATAGTTATCTATTGTCGAATGGACATTATATAAAATATATGACAAAAATCCTTTACCAAAGGTTTATGAATAAGACGAGATTTTGACATTGATTACAGAATGTACTGAGATTTAAAACATACTAGAATATCCATGGTAGGTAAGATTTATTTCATTTAAACGACAACAATAGCTAAACTAAGGTTAAAATTAGGTTAAAATAAATCAATTAACATAAAAATCGTCTCGGAACTTATTTGTTGACATAAAAATACGATATAATGTTGCAATTTTCTAATCATTTCATAATTAACAGGGACATATACATATGTAAAAGCTCAATTCATTCTGTAACAGCCGCACTACGGCTTTTTTCTGCGATATTATTTTATACTAATTACAATATAAGTATTAGTCTAGCATTTAGTTTAAATCGCGGAAGAAACTCGAGTGCGGCGTTAACTTAAATCAGAACGCGGTTATGGTATTAATACCCGCAAATTAACGTACGTACTCGTACGTTATGTGGGCCCGTTGGCGAATAGTTTGTTTCCTTCTTGAAAAATTGGCCTACATTTCTTCCGATTAGCTAGAAAAAAAAGCGGGTGACATTGATATAGTGGCAATGAAAGCCAGTAACTATTTAATGGAGGCCGCCCATTCTTTCCGTATCTACCTCAAGAATCACTGCGCAGTCCGAAAGCCTAAAAAAGGCGAAGCGCCCAAACCGGAGCGGAAGCCGAATAAGGCGGTGATATGGGTCCCTAGGAGTACCCGAAGTGGCAACATATGATTTTGAGTACTCTCAAGGAGTTAAATGGGGTAACTATACTGTTATAACGTAATTAGTTTCGCTTGATTTATTTATTGTGTCCTTAAACATTGTGCAAAGCAATTTAAGATTAGCGTGCTGTTACACCCTTATTCTGTTAGCCTTAGAGCTGACTTCATTATTCCTTTTCAACACATAAACACTTTGCTTCCTATAAAACCAACATCCGCTCTAACCCCAGTTAGTTGTATCCTACTACTTACTCAAGACGGTTGCTCCAAATTCATATTTTGTTTTTTTAAAAAGCTATATTCATAAACAGTTATAACAATTGGTGGCAGCGCAAAGGGATTTTTAAATAAATCCTCGGTTCGTCTCTAAGTTACGCGTGTGAAAAGTTTAAAAAGTGGAAAAGTGCAAGTGCCCATTTATCTAAAAGCAATACCACTTCCTACACGTGAGAGCAATTCATATTCAGGAGTTAATCGGAAAAATCCATCCTTAAGAAAAAAAGGAATATATATAAATAACTGCAAACAACTCAACCTTATTCAAGTGCCCGTAAATCTGCAACAACCATAAATTAATATCAATTCATCTCATCAGCATCGAGAGTGACAATCAACTACAGCAACAACCTCGACGGGATGTTTATACTATCCATTCTCAAGACATTAAATATTCTGTAAGTCTTTGGTCATATTATTTTAAATTGTTTTTCTTTTTCTATTTACTTTTGTAAGTTCTGTGTATATTTTATTTTGTGTGTAATATTAAAATGGAAAGCCGAACACTAAGCCCGGGTGGTACCAAACCCGAAGTCTGCATCACTGACACAGAAGATGAAAACGCTCTTCTTCCCCCTCCTGGACCTATCACCAGATCAAAAAAGAAACCTTCACCTACAATTTTACAAACTAGATCCGAATTAGAGTTATCAATTCTACTTAAATTCATTAAACCATTCGACGGTTCTAGAAACAAATTAAATTCATTCCTATCAAACTGTAATAATGCTTACGAACTAGCTTCAGAATATCAAAAAGAAATCTTATTTAAATTCATTCTTTGCCAACAGAAAGCAGAGTAAAGCAGAAACAGCCTGTTCAATTAAAGAATTTTCGAATTGGCCCCAACTCAAAGAATTTCTTAAAACCCAGTTTAGCGAAAGAAAACATGACACACATTTACTCACAGACTTGCAAGAGTGTAAACAGTTAGCCAATGAACCCGTCAGCCAATATGCACTTAGAATAGAAACATACCTTTCACAATTATTAACAGAAATATCAATCAACCACGGGCATAAGAATAGGGAAATGTATGGCAGAACCGCGGCTATGGAAGAATTAGCCCTCCATCACTTTCAAATGGGGTTGTCCCCCAGAATCTCCAACATCGTTAGATGTAAATCTCCAAAGTCGCTCAACGAAGCTATCAACATCGCCATTTCCGAAGAAAAAATCCAACAATTCCTATTCAAAACAAATTCCCATAAAGAAAAATTTACTAAAGTCTCAATTCACAAATCCGATCCTCCTCCTACTTCTTCAAACCCGAAATCAATTCCTTTCTGCAAATATTGTAAAAATTCAGGGCATACCTTAGAAAATTGCAGAAAGAGGGAATATAATAATAAATTTAAATCTCAAAATCCAAGGACACCTCAGCGTGTCTATAACCTTATTCAACAGGACAACTCAAATTCCGACTCAAACGAGGGTTACGACACGGTCGATTACGATTCTGATTCAAAAAACGAGTAACCGTCTCGTCCCGGTGTCGTGCGGGACCTTCAATTCGAAAATCGACACCCTCAACGCCAATTACTAAATCCTCTGTATCCGTGCAGCAGAGTAAAACCTCTGACCTGCCAACTACTAAATCCTCTGTATCCGTGCAGCAGAATAAAACCTCTGACCTGCCAATTACTAAATCCTCTGTATCCGTGCAGCAGAATAAAACCTCTGACCTGCCAATTACTAAATCCTCTGTATCCGTGCAGCAGAATAAAACCTCTGACCTGCCAATTACTAAATCCTCTGTATCCGTGCAGCAGAGTAAAACCTCTGACCTGCCAACTACTAAATCCTCTGTATCCGTGCAGCAGAGTAAAACCTCTGACCTGCCAACTACTAAATCCTCTGTATCCGTGCAGCAGAATAAAACCTCTGACCTGCCAATTACTAAATCCTCTGTATCCGTGCAGCAGAGTAAAACCTCTGACCTGCCAACTACTAAATCCTCTGTATCTGCGCAGGAGTGTACCACTAACCTGCCAAAGCCTACTAGATCCTATGAAATACTCAGCGACCCTTCGAAAACGCTCTTACCTCATGTCTTGGTTGATTCATCAGTATCTGATATCCCATTATCCCTTTTAGTAGACTCTGGATCATCGATAAGCCTTTTGAAAAACATATCAATTCAGAAACAACCCCGAATCATTAAAGAATCTATTCAAATAAAAGGAATCGATTCTTCAGACGAAGCTATTAATACAGCTGGTCATTTTCAGTTAAAACTAAAAATTTCAAATTCCACATTGACTCATAAATTTCACATTGTAAATAATATTAGTTTACCATACGATGGTATCATAGGTTCCGACATGCTTAACGCCCTCAGCTGTAAAATAGATTACACAAAGGACTTACTCTATATAGGTAAAATTATGACCAAACTATTTTTTAACGAACCTATCTATTTAATTCCGCCAAGAACCGAAGCTATAATCGAATGCTCTATTTCCAATCCTGAATTAAAAGAAGGTTTAATCCTAGATCAAAAAATTTATCCTAACCTATTGGTAGCTAACTGCTTAGTAACTGTAAAAGAAAATAAAAGAATTAATGTATCAGTCCTAAATATTTCAGAGGAACCTATAAACCTGAAATCAAATTTTAATCTTAATTTAACTCCTATAGACACTTATAAACCCGATAATTCAACAATATTTATTAATCATATTAGTACAACCAAATGTACTGTTCAAAGAACCAAGGAAGTCTTAAATCAACTACGAATTTCTCACTTAAATAATGAAGAAAGAGAAGCTCTTCTCCAACTATGCTCTTATTATTCGGATATATTTCATCTTCCAAACGAAAACCTCACATATACTAATGCCATGAGACATGAGATTAGAACAACCACCGACGTTCCAATTCATACCAAAACATATCGTTTTCCAGAAATACACAAAGTCGAAGTCCGTAACCAAATCGACAAGATGTTAAAACAACACATAATTGAACCTTCTAATTCCCCATGGTCCTCACCAATTTGGGTGGTACCCAAGAAACTAGATGCTTCTAACGTACAAAAATGGCGTGTTGTTATAGATTATCGTAAGTTAAATGATATTTCAATAGGCGACACGTATCCTATTCCTCAGATTGCAGAAATCCTTGACCAACTTGGGTGTAGCAAATATTTCTCCACGTTAGATCTAGCATCAGGCTTTCACCAAATCCAACTTAAGAATGAGGATAAACCCAAAACCGCCTTCACAGTACCTGAAGGTCATTTCCAATTCTGTCGAATGCCACTCGGACTGAAAAATGCCCCAGCAACCTTCCAAAGGCTGATGAACTCTGTATTGTCAGGACTCCAAGGAGACAGGTGCTTTGTTTACTTAGATGACATAGTCTGCTACTCTCCTGATCTTAATATACATATAAAAAATCTCGAATCCATCTTCCAGAGAATGCGCGAGTTCAATCTCAAATTACAACCAGACAAATGCGAGTTTCTGCGTCGCGAAGCCGGTTATCTTGGGCATATTATTTCCGAAAACGGTGTCAAGCCAAATCCAGACAAGGTCAAAGCTGTAATAAAATTCCCAATTCCTAAAAATCCGAAAGATATAAAATCTTTCCTCGGCCTTGTTTCATATTATCGAAGATTTATTCCAGACTTCTCAAACTTTGCAAAACCCCTTACCTCTCTCCTCAAAAAGGATCAAATCTTTTCATGGGAAAATCAACAACAATTAGCATTTGAACTCCTTAAAGAAAAACTTACTTCAGCACCAGTCCTGTGCTATCCTGATTTCACGAAACCTTTAATTCTTACAACGGATGCTTCTAACCATGCTCTCGGAGTAGTCCTTTCACAAGGATCAACAGGTCAAGAAAGACCTATTGCTTTCGCATCCCGAACTCTCAATAAAAGTGAATCCAATTATAGCACAACTGAAAAGGAGTTGTTAGCTATCATATTTGGCTGTAAGACATTTTATATGGACAAAAATTCCAAATCATTACAGATCATAAACCACTTAAATGGCTATTCAATCATAAAGATCCTTCCAGTAAGCTGCAGCGGTGGCGCCTCAAGCTTGAGGAATACGATTATGAAATCATTTATAAAAAAGGAAAACTAAATTCCGCCGCCGACGCCTTATCCCGTTATCCCGTAAATCCTATATTACCTATAGAACATCCTAGTAACATTCCAAATCCTCAAGACGCCACACTAGATTCGGGACTAATGGATCTTCTCGTCACTCCACCATCATTTAATCCAGATGACGCTTTCATGTCACCCATTCCAATGGAAACCATGTCACACCCTGAAATCCAAATCGATAACATATCCGATTCTCCCATCGACCCTCAAAAGGTTTTAGATGAATTCCTAAACCTGGAATCTCAACCAGATACAGGTAATCCAAATAACTCCGAAACCGACCAATTAACCATTCCTGAATTCCCTGAAATTCCTAATATTGACTCTCCTATTACACAGGATTCAGACCGATCTGAACCTTTAATTCAAGAACTATTCAATGGAAATTATTCACAGTTTTCTAAGTTAACAAAATCCAAAACCTTTGAGTCTAACGCTAAAATTCTAGAATCAAACTCGTCTATCCTTAAAAGTACCGACAAAGTCATTATCATACCAACTTCAATCGACTTAGATAATAGCAATCCCTATGTCGAAGAAATACTTTCGGAACTAACAAATAAAGAAGAATTCCTAAATAAAGAAAGAACTCTATATTCTTATATCTTGTTAAATATTCGCGATAAGATCATATATTTATTATTTACAAAAGTTCACCATTTCGACAATTCATCTTATGAAGATATTTACATTAGCTTAAAAACTCTACGTGATGAAATTATCTCTAAATCTTATCAACAAATAAGTATTACTAATTTTAAAGATCCTTTCGAATCCCATATATACACAAAACTGTATAATATAATTTTAATTCTATTTCATAATTCCAATATCTTCATTACTATTCATAAAAATTGTCTTATTTTCCCTTCACTTTCTGAAATAAAGAAAATTCTAAAAGAAAATCATGACATACCTATCGCAGGTCATTTAGGCACTATTCGCATGGTCAAACGCATCCAGGAAAAATATCACTGGAAGGGCATGCGCAGTGATATAGAAAACTATGTAAGATCCTGTAAATCATGTCAAGAAAATAAAGCCTTGAGAAAATTAAACAGAGCACCGATGCAAATTACTACTACTTCTACTATTCCTTTCCAACGCATCGCAATGGATATAGTAGGTCCCTTACCTGAATCAGGAACCGCAAAGATAAAATTTATACTAACTCTACAAGATGATCTCACAAAGTTTTCCGTTGCATATCCAATCCGTTCCACGACCGCCGAAGAAACAAGTGACTGTTTAATACATTTTATCACACTCTTCGGTATACCTAAAAGTATTCTCACGGATCAAGGTACAAATTTTACGTCAAACCTCTTCAAGAAAACTTGTGATTTTATGAAAATAAAACAACTCTGGTCAAGCCCTTACCACCCACAAACACAAGGCGCCCTAGAACGTAGTCATTCCACGTTAAAGGAATACCTCAAATCATTTGTTAACCAAGAACAAGATAATTGGCCTAGATATGTATACACGGCTATTATGACCTATAATACATCCGTTCATTGTACTACTAACTACACCCCTTACGAACTTTTGTTTGGACAAAAACCCTCTATTCCTGATTCAATATATAATACAAATCCTGATACCACATACCCTGAGTATCTCAAAATGCTAACTCATAGATTAAAATACTCAAGAGAAAAAGCCCTCGAAAATATCACAAAAGCTAAAGAAAGGTCAAAACAATATTACGACTCTCATACCAGACCCATAACGTATAAAGTAGGCGATTATGTCTATGTTAAAAATTATTTAAGACTCCGGAAAGCACTTTCCCCTATATGGAAAGGCCCTTATAAAATAATAAGGATAAACGGTAAAAATAACCTTACCTTACTTATTAACAGACGTCATGTCACACATCATTTCGATGAAGTGAAACCCGCTAATGTTTCACATGACTATAACATATTATAATGTTAATAACGTTAGAACCTATTATTAATTTTACTATATTATCTTATTTTATTAACCATATAAATTACATTTATTAAGATAATATTTTCGTTACAGCGTATTGGCCTACGGAGAATTCATACATCCAATCACTCACAGTCCCGGGTTGTATTTTGACCCGATTGGGAAACTAAACATAAACACTGGGTATTTAGATATTGTATCACCTCTCGATATATCCCACATAGAACCACACTTAGGAAATATAAATTCAATTTTAGTTACCATTAAATACATATGTCGACAACTACAATTAGAAACAATAGACAATCTAGAATGTCAAAACATACTAGAACCCTTAACAGTCAGATACCATGACTTAGTTAATGAGTTTTCTTCTATTTCCCATTTAACGGACAGCAACAGACATAAAAGATCACCCTGGTTTGGTGGCATCGGACCCCTTGCTAAAATAGTTTTTGGCACCCTAAATGAGGACGATGCTATCAGATATGATAACGCAATACGTAATAGCGAAAATAATGAAAAAAGGTTGGCCTCCTTAATAAAAGAAAACATATTAGTCACTAGTTCCACTCTATTTAAAATTAATGAAACCTTATATAAAATTAAAATTAACGAAGCCAATCTTAATAACGCTATCAACGAATTCTCAGTACATATAAAAAAACTTAAGTGTAATTTCCGATCAAATATTAGTAAAATCCAAAATTAATTCTATAATAAACAGCTTAGAAGCTTCCATGCTAACATTGTCGTTTCAACTCTCTGACATTGTCTATGCGATCATTCTCAGTAATAAAAACATCCTTCATCCGGCCATCTTAACGCCAAAACAACTGTACTTAGAACTCGTTGACTATTATAAACATTTACCTGTAGATTATAAGTTCCCAGTAGAATTAGAATTAAACAACATGTACTCGTTAATGAATGTATCCGGTGTAACGTGTTATAGCTTTAATAGCAAAATCATTTTTATTCTAAGAATTCCATTAGTGTCTCCAATTAGTTTTAATTTATATGAAACAATAGCACTACCAACGCCCTATAGCAATGTTAATCCAACCGCTTTCAGTTTTATTATTCCTAGTTTTAAATATATCGGAGTGACCAAAGACAAGTCAGAATATTGTCATTTAGATAGTCTTAATACCTGCAAATTTGTTAATCTCAACAACTATATTTGTGACATCATGAACACCTTTTCAACAACTGAAAACCCTAGTTGTGAAACTGAAATCCTGTTAAATTTAATTAATAAACTCCCAAACCAATGTAAAATAGAATTCATACATGGTACAGTAGATATTTGGAAAACTCTTTATAATAACAATTGGCTTTATATACAATCTCATACCAATAAACTGTTTATAGAATGCTTAAACCAAAATGTAATCGAGAAAAATCTACACGGCATTGGAATTGTTAAAATCCCCATTAACTGTAAAGCACATTGTAAAGGTACGAAATTAATTCCCAAGCTAAAAGTATATTCTCTTAATACCACAGATATTCACGTACAATCAGATTTCAATCTAATTAATGATTCATGTTGTAATTTCGATAAGGTTGTAAACAAATTGAATAATGAGGCTCCTTTAAAACTATTAAATATTAACTTAGACACTTATGCAAACGAACTTAAATCAAAATCAAAGGTCATATCAGCTACCGCTGATGAAATTATAAATCAACATACAATTTTAAAATACGAGACTCAGTATTCAATCATTTTCTATATAATCATAGGAATTATATTAATGTACTGTATTTTTAAGATTTCTTTTATAATAAAGAAACGCAGCCGTCTCCTATCTAGATCCTCTCAATCACAACTTGGTGACTTACCTATAACTCAAGTTACCCCTATTACCTCTTCTATATCTCAAGAATCCATACAACCCCATCACTCTAATCCTGAAATTAATCAAACAAAAAATATCCCAGCACCTAGCATCAGAAGGCACCTATAGAGTATATCTTTTCCTAAACTTCGAATTATAACCCCGAAGTTTAGTCTTACCCCAGGAGATGTTACACCCTTATTCTGTTAGCCTTAGAGCTGACTTCATTATTCCTTTTCAACACATAAACACTTTGCTTCCTATAAAACCAACATCCGCTCTAACCCCAGTTAGTTGTATCCTACTCCTTACTCAAGACGGTTGCTCCAAATTCATATTTTGTTTTTTTAAAAAGCTATATTCATAAACAGTTATAACAGTACGTAAAACAATTCTACCCAAAACACGTTTGAACTTGTCGTTAACCAAAACGGACAGTAGAATGGGTAAACGAAAAACCTGTACTTTATTGTATACAGATAGTCTAAAAAAAAATCAATTTATTACAAAACTTTTTATCTGTCATCGGAGATTTGTTTAAATAATTGGATTATTGTATAATTTTCTGAATCAACAGCTTGACGCAATCGAAGTCAAACATACAGACAGTCCTGATACTCCAGAAAAAACGATAGAAGACTGTGCGCCTGGTAGTCCACATGTCAACGTTATTGCGGTACCTGGACTTAAGTGACCTTCACCAACCCCACACCGATGAGTGGATTGTTTACCATTTCTGTGACCCTGGTAGATGGGGATACGGTTGAGAAGATTAAAGCCAAGATCGCTAAAGAGATTAAAGCTATTAAAGGTTAGTAAAAAAAATGGTTAAAATAAATCCAAGCTTATGTCATTTTCAGTGGGTCCAGTGTTTTTACTATTCTAGGAAATATTCTCTAAGGATTCACTTGAATTGACAGAGTGTTTGTGGCTTAAAAGCAAATAGGACAATTTCTGTGTTTGTTTGTATTATAATAATATAATATTTTTGTGTAATGAAATAATGCAAGTAAAATTTGATAAAGTTAGTTCTATTGAAATATAAACGCAATTTTTTACACAACTCGACTTTTCTTCACAGCAGTCGGGTTCAGCGACTGCTACATGAACTTGTCAAATAAATTTGATATAAAGGTTATATATAGGCCATCTATTGCTGGGAAGTATAAAGCAGTCAGCTGTAATTTTTTAATTGTCTCACTATGTATTGTGTGTTAATTATTATGTATACGTTAGTTTACTGTCAAATTATTTGATTACGATAGTAAGAAATAACTATTAGTATGTAAATTTAAAATACAATTTATTTTAAACACACAAATACAGTATTTACAATATTTTTAACATGCATAGTATTAATATTAATAATTCAAAATGAATAAATAGAAAATTAAAACAAATTTGGTCCCTGTGGCAGCATTTCCTCGCTGTAGTGTGTGTGGTATATCTACCAGGCGCAAGCTTAAATCTTTAATTTAGTTAAATAACTATTATATTTATATAGTTAAATTGAAAACCCTGAAAATATTTTTTATTAACTTTCAGACATAAATGCTCTAAAGCTGTGGCGATATCTTGATCCGGCGTTAGGTCCTCGCAAGATTCCAGTAGCAGGCGATCACGTGACAAAATGCGCGGAACTCGTCAATGGCGATGGTATACGCGTACACGTGGAAGCGTCGCGTATAGAACTCGTTCAGAACGGAACGAATATTGACGTCGGCTTACAGTTTGTGTATACTTATGATAAGTGATTGTTTTCAGAAATATATTTATTTATTTTTATAATAAGTGTTTTATTTTGTTAGTCCTTTATTTGTTTAGAGATTTTAATGCTTCGAAAAGTGGTAAGAAACGTAAGAAAAGTTTCTAAAACTCTTTGAACAATTTTATTAAAAAAATAATCTTTGTTTTTACGGTCAAGTTTAGAAATTTATTGGTTAGTTTATTTGTTGTGAGCACTGAATACAGTTGTGAATTTCCAACATGCCTTTAGGCACATCAATGTGTAAGTAAGCATTTTGCGAATGTATATGCATCTGCATAAAGTATTTAATGACGAAATATAGTATTGCCATCAGAAGAGCTATAGATTTACGTTTTGTTCATTTCTGTCTCATCGCATTAGTTATCAAGAATTCAAATAAACCAAAAAAAAAATCGCTTTAAATAATTTATATATGGTAATTGCGCACACTTAAACACACACACATATTGCGTAAAACACCGACATATTGAGTATAACACTAGATTGGCATTGTGATGATATTTTTTTACTTTCTATCGAATCGATTACGAGTGCATTACAGCAGTCGGACAGACTCATGTTAAATGTTTTATTAAAATTTGATTATATAGTCGCAAGGAGTTATAATGGGTTAAAAAATAAAAGAGTTGCAATTTTATATTATATTTAAATAACATATAAACGTTTATTCACATAAAAATGTTTAACATCGCGAAAACGATATGGCGGCGATCCCCGGCGGTCGCTGGCTATGCGAACACAAATAAAAAAAACGATTTCCATAGCTGTGATTTAGGGCTGATCCTTGATTTACCACAAACAATTTGATTAAACAAAATACAGTGTAATCTGTATAACTCGCACCTCGTTAAATCGACATCCTCAGTGAGTCGCAAAAAAATTGCCATTCCTTTCCGCTGAACCTTTTAAGTGTGCGGTATCTCGAATTATTTAGACGTTGCTACTCGAACAAAATGTTATTTCCCTACGAAATATTGATAATACATATTTATACTCTCTAAAAACGGACAAGTCGGAGTTAATAAAATATATTGACGTCTTACTTGGCATTCCCCGAAATAATAACAATTAAAAAGAATGTTCGGGGTTCGGAGTATTGTTATTGTCATTGTACGTAGTTTAAATCAAAATAACGGATTTGTTTAGTGTACAGTTTACTTCATTAATATGTAAAAATATATACAACAAAACTTATTTGAATTGTGATTCAAATTCGACTCTACAAATGGAAAAATACACATAGAAATCGCGGCTTCGTATGTCGAAATTTCAGCAGTCAAATCATATGTATCTAAGTTCTTGTTAAGTTGAAAATCTCGTTAGCATTTCCCTTGACATTCGAGTTATAGAGATTCCATTGTATTACTAAATTTATTTAAAATGCAAAATTAATCTACTATTTCGAGACGACAAACATGAGTGAAAAATTGTAACTGCCTTTGACTTTGAATAAAATTCTTGCTTAATAAGTAAGAAAATATATTTTGGAATGTCGTAAATAAGGATCATAAAGTAGCATTTAGGTCGTAACTCAGTCTTTGTGTTTCTCACGATACCATAAATATGTCTATTGTGAAAAAGGCACTAAATAGAACCAAAAAACTAAAAGAAATGGCCACAAAAAATTTCACCAATATTGACTTAGACATCCCTTCATCCATCCACGCAGGTTTGCGTACTATAAAGACTTTTTATTGCCATAAAACACTTCTTATAACA
Organism: Pieris brassicae; assembly: GCF_905147105.1. Taxonomy (NCBI): domain Eukaryota; kingdom Metazoa; phylum Arthropoda; class Insecta; order Lepidoptera; family Pieridae; genus Pieris; species Pieris brassicae. Next base: position 2,681,728 of record NC_059671.1, on the reverse strand, counting down.
TAAATAATATAAATGCATTTGAATGCTGTGAAAACTCCGCTCTTGGCATTCATGGTCATGCAACATTAAAGCAATAAAGTAAAAAATGATTATGTTATTTAGAAAAGTCCTTCCAGTCACGAGAATCAGGCCTCTTTACTGACATAACTATATCTGATGAGAATCAAGCAATAACTTTTATATTCCTGTTTTGTTAAATAATTATTTAAAAAATTAATGGAATTCTTAATTTGAATATTTTTTGCGAATTTATTTATCTATGGCGTACAACTTTTAAAATACATATGTGTTCACACATTTTACATAGAAATCTCATCATCTGTCTAGTAATATAATCAACGGTATTATTTTTATAGGAACGTTCATGTGATATATAATACTAAAACATACGTTCAGTTTAAAAAAGAATTGAATCAAATCACACTTATATACATAAATGAATGAAATCCCAAGATTTCATATTAAAAAAAAATTCATAAGTACGAATTTATCGTTAAAATTGAAGATCTATGTAAAATCTATGTTCTAAGTAAATAAAACATTTATATGTTTAATTTTAATGCGCTCTGTCGCCGTATAGTTCCTAATACTTTTCCATATTCGCGTTCGCATTTACCTCTAAAATTAAGTAAATCCTCGAATACTCATAATTAATTGGTTAGCTTGCTTTACCTAGACTTTTTAACACCTGAATCTACCAAAGTATTGTTAAGACTGCTGGCACGAGTTCACCTGCTTCTAAATAACACCGAGATATTTGACAAGATTTTAAAAACCATTTCAGCGTAATATTCACTAAACTACAAATTCAATTCTTATTATCATAAACGCGCCAAAATGTTTTTTCTGGCCAAGATGGCGTCGCATGACTCACTGTAAACACATGAGGAATTATTGAGATTTTTACTCATATAAATACGTATTATGAATCTATAAAAAAAACCAGCAAATAAAACTCCATAGTATTAATATTAAACAAGATATTATCAACATGTATACGTCATTGTCGATTCGACTAATCTGTTCTGTGTCGCGTAACTGACATATAAAAATCTATATTTTAACTGTGTTTTTTTTAGATAAATTATTATTATACCAGTGATTTTACTGTTTAACGCCTTTTAAAGTCTAGTTTTAGATAGATTACTCTTAACAATACTTTATTTTTCACTGTCATCTGTCAAATAGGCTTTTCGATAGAGTATTGAATTTTATAGAACTACTAAGAAGCGTCTATAATGGTCCTATAGTAGTAGCATTTTAGTAAGTTCAGAGTGCAGGTGTTAATAATTCCATACAATTAGAATATTCGAGAATAAACTCCACAAGTTAAAAAATAAACCAAATTTAACTAGACACCATTGTTGCCATAATTGCGGCCAAATAGTTATCTATTGTCGAATGGACATTATATAAAATATATGACAAAAATCCTTTACCAAAGGTTTATGAATAAGACGAGATTTTGACATTGATTACAGAATGTACTGAGATTTAAAACATACTGGTAGGTAAGATTTATTTCCTTTAAACGACAACAATAGCTAACCTAAGCAATTTTTAATGAAAACATTCTGATAAAATAAGGTTAAAATAAATCAATTAACATAAAAACCGTCTCGGAACTTATTTGTTGACATAAAAATACGATATAATGTTGCAATTTTCTAATCATTTCATAATTAACAGGGACATATACATATGTAAAAGCTCAATTCATTCTGTAACAGCCGCACTACGGCTTTTTTCTGCGATATTATTTTATACTAATTACAATATAAGTATTAGTCTAGCATTTAGTTTAAATCGCGGAAGAAACTCGAGTGCGGCGTTAACTTAAATCAGAACGCGGTTATGGTATTAATACCCGCAAATTAACGTACGTACTCGTACGTTATGTGGGCCCGTTGGCGAATAGTTTGTTTCCTTCTTGAATAATTGGCCTACATTTCTTCCGACCAGCTAGAAAAAAAAGCGGGTGACATTGATATAGTGGCAATGAAAGCCAGTAACTATTTAATGGAGGCCGCCCATTCTTTCCGTATCTACCTCAAGAATCACTGCGCAGTCCGAAAGCCTAAAAAAGGCGAAGCGCCCAAACCGGAGCGGAAGCCGAATAAGGCGGTGATATGGGTCGCTAAGGAGTACCCGAAGTGGCAACATATGATTTTGAGTACTCTCAAGGAGTTAAATGGGGTAACTATACTGTTATAACGTAATTAGTTTCGCTTGATTTATTTATTGTGTCCTTAAACATTGTGCAAAGCAATTTAAGATTAGCGTGCTGTTACACCCTTATTCTGTTAGCCTTAGAGCTGACTTCATTATTCCTTTTCAACACATAAACACCTTGCTTCCTATAAAACCAACATCCGCTCTAACCCCAGTTAGTTGTATCCTACTACTTACTCAAGACGGTTGCTCCAAATTCATATTTTGTTTTTTTAAAAAGCTATATTCATAAACAGTTATAACAATTGGTGGCAGCGCAAAGGGATTTTTAAATAAATCCTCGGTTCGTCTCTAAGTTACGCGTGTGAAAAGTTTAAAAAGTGGAAAAGTGCAAGTGCCCATTTATCTAAAAGCAATACCACTTCCTACACGTGAGAGCAATTCATATTCAGGAGTTAATCGGAAAAATCCATCCTTAAGAAAAAAAGGAATATATATAAATAACTGCAAACAACTCAACCTTATTCAAGTGCCCGTAAATCTGCAACAACCATAAATTAATATCAATTCATCTCATCAGCATCGAGAGTGACAATCAACTACAGCAACAACCTCGACGGGATGTTTATACTATCCATTCTCAAGACATTAAATATTCTGTAAGTCTTTGGTCATATTATTTTAAATTGTTTTATTTTTTCTATTTACTTTTGTAAGTTCTGTGTATATTTTATTTTGTGTGTAATATTAAAATGGAAAGCCGAACACTAAGCCCGGGTGGTACCAAACCCGAAGTCTGCATCACTGACACAGAAGATGAAAACGCTCTTCTTCCCCCTCCTGGACCTATCACCAGATCAAAAAAGAAACCTTCACCTACAATTTTACAAACTAGATCCGAATTAGAGTTATCAATTCTACTTAAATTCATTAAACCATTCGACGGTTCTAGAAACAAATTAAATTCATTCCTATCAAACTGTAATAATGCTTACGAACTAGCTTCAGAATATCAAAAAGAAATCTTATTTAAATTCATTCTTTGCCAATTAGAGGGTAAAGCAGAAACAGCCTGTTCAATTAAAGAATTTTCGAATTGGCCCCAACTCAAAGAATTTCTTAAAACCCAGTTTAGCGAAAGAAAACATTACACACATTTACTCACAGACTTGCAAGAGTGTAAACAGTTAGCCAATGAACCCGTCAGCCAATATGCACTTAGAATAGAAACATACCTTTCACAATTATTAACGGAAATATCAATCAACCACGGGCATAAGAATAGGGAAATGTATGGCAGAACCGCGGCTATGGAAGAATTAGCCCTCCATCACTTTCAAATGGGGTTGTCCCCAAGAATCTCCAACATCGTTAGATGTAAATCTCCAAAGTCGCTCAACGAAGCTATCAACATCGCCACTTCCGAAGAAAAAATCCAACAATTCCTATTCAAAACAAATTCCCATAAAGAAAAATTTACTAAAGTCTCAATTCACAAATCCGATCCTCCTCCTACTTCTTCAAACCCGAAACCAATTCCTTTCTGCAAATATTGTAAAAATTCAGGGCATACCTTAGAAAATTGCAGAAAGAGGGAATATAATAATAAATTTAAATCTCAAAATCCAAGGACACCTCAGCGTGTCCATAACCTTATTCAACAGGACAACTCAAATTCCGACTCAAACGAGGGTTACGACACGGTCGATTACGATTCTGATTCAAAAAACGAGTAACCGTCTCGTCCCGGTGTCGTGCGGGACCTTCAATTCGAAAATCGACACCCTCAACGCCAATTACTAAATCCTCTGTATCCGTGCAGCAGAGTAAAACCTCTGACCTGCTAACTACTAAATCCTCTGTATCCGTGCAGCAGAATAAAACCTCTGACCTGCCAATTACTAAATCCTCTGTATCCGTGCAGCAGAATAAAACCTCTGACCTGCCAATTACTAAATCCTCTGTATCCGTGCAGCAGAATAAAACCTCTGACCTGCCAATTACTAAATCCTCTGTATCCGTGCAGCAGAGTAAAACCTCTGACCTGCCAACTACTAAATCCTCTGTATCCGTGCAGCAGAATAAAACCTCTGACCTGCCAATTACTAAATCCTCTGTATCCGTGCAGCAGAGTAAAACCTCTGACCTGCCAACTACTAAATCCTCTGTATCTGCGCAGGAGTGTACCACTAACCTGCCAAAGCCTACTAGATCCTATGAAATACTCAGCGACCCTTCGAAAACGCTCTTACCTCATGTCTTGGTTGATTCATCAGTATCTGATATCCCATTATCCCTTTTAGTAGACTCTGGATCATCGATAAGCCTTTTGAAAAACATATCAATTCAGAAACAACCCCGAATCATTAAAGAATCTATTCAAATAAAAGGAATCGATTCTTCAGACGAAGCTATTAATACAGCTGGTCATTTTCAGTTAAAACTAAAAATTTCAAATTCCACATTGACTCATAAATTTCACATTGTAAATAATATTAATTTACCATACGATGGTATCATAGGTTCCGACATGCTTAACGCCCTCAGCTGTAAAATAGATTACACAAAGGACTTACTCTATATAGGTAAAATTACGACCAAACTATTTTTTAATGAACCTATCTATTTAATTCCGCCAAGAACCGAAGCTATAATCGAATGCTCTATTTCCAATCCTAAATTAAAAGAAGGTTTAATCCTAGATCAAAAGATTTATCCTAACCTATTGGTAGCTAACTGCTTAGTAACTGTAAAAGAAAATAAAAGAATTAATGTATCAGTCCTAAATATTTCAGAGGAACCTATAAACCTGAAATCAAATTTTAATCTTAATTTAACTCCTATAGACACTTATAAACTGTTGTACTAATATGATTAATAAATATTCAACAATATTTATTAATCATATTAGTACAACCAAATGTACTGTTCAAAGAACCAAGGAAGTCTTAAATCAACTACGAATTTTTCACTTAAATAATGAAGAAAGAGAAGCTCTTCTCCAACTATGCTCTTATTATTCGGATATATTTCATCTTCCAAACGAAAACCTCACATATACTAATGCCATGAGACATGAGATTAGAACAACCACCGACATTCTAATTCATACCAAAACATATCGTTTTCCGTTCCGTTTCATAAATACACAAAGTCGAAGTCCGTAACCAAATCGACAAGATGTTAAAACAACACATAATTGAACCTTCTAATTCCCCATGGTCCTCACCAATTTGGGTGGTACCCAAGAAACTAGATGCTTCTAACGTACAAAAATGGCGTATTGTTATAGATTCTCGTAAGTTAAATGATATTTCAATAGGCGACACGTATCCTATTCCTCAGATTGCAGAAATCCTTGACCAACTTGGGTGTAGCAAATATTTCTCCACGTTAGATCTAGCATCAGGCTTTCACCAAATCCAACTTAAGAATGAGGATAAACCCAAAACCGCCTTCACAGTACCTGAAGGTCATTTTCAATTCTGTCGAATGCCATTCGGACTGAAAAATGCCCCAGCAACCTTCCAAAGGCTGATGAACTCTGTATTGTCAGGACTCCAAGGAGACAGGTGCTTTGTTTACTTAGATGACATAGTCTGCTACTCTCCTGATCTTAATATACATATAAAAAATCTCGAATCCATCTTCCAGAGAATGCGCGAGTTCAATCTCAAATTACAACCAGACAAATGCGAGTTTCTGCGTCGCGAAGCCGGTTATCTTGGGCATATTATTTCCGAAGACGGTGTCAAGCCAAATCCAGACAAGGTCAAAGCTGTAATAAAATTCCCAATTCCTAAAAATCCGAAAGATATAAAATCTTTCCTCGGCCTTGTTTCATATTATCGAAGATTTATTCCAGACTTCTCAAACATTGCAAAACCCCTTACCTCTCTCCTCAAAAAGGATCAAATCTTTTCATGGGAAAATCAACAACAATTAACATTTGAACTCCTTAAAGAAAAACTTACTTCAGCACCAGTCCTGTGCTATCCTGATTTCACGAAACCTTTCATTCTTACAACGGATGCTTCTAACCATGCTCTCGGAGTAGTCCTTTCACAAGGATCAACAGGTCAAGAAAGACCTATTGCTTTCGCATCCCGAACTCTCAATCAAAGTGAATCCAATTATAGCACAACTGAAAAGGAGTTGTTAGCTATCATATTTGGCTGTAAGACATTTTATATGGACAAAAATTCCAAATCATTACAGATCATAAACCACTTAAATGGCTATTCAATCATAAAGATCCTTCCAGTAAGCTGCAGCGGTGGCGCCTCAAGCTTGAGGAATACGATTATGAAATCATTTATAAAAAAGGAAAACTAAATTCCGCCGCCGACGCCTTATCCCGTTATCCCGTAAATCCTATATTACCTATAGAACATCCTAGTAACATTCCAAATCCTCAAGACGCCACACTAGATTCGGGACTAATGGATCTTCTCGTCACTCCACCATCATTTAATCCAGATGACGCTTTCATGTCACCCATTCCAATGGAAACCATGTCACACCCTGAAATCCAAATCGATAACATATCCGATTCTCCCATCGACCCTCAAAAGGTTTTAGATGAATTCCTAAACCTGGAATCTCAACCAGATACAGGTAATCCAAATAACTCCGAAACCGACCAATTAACCATTCCTAAATTCCCTGAAATTCCTAATATTGACTCTCCTATTACACAAGATTCAGACCGATCTGAACCTTTAATTCAAGAACTATTCAATGGAAATTATTCACAGTTTTCTAAGTTAACAAAATCCAAAACCTTTGAGTCTAACGCTAAAATTCTAGAATCAAACTATCGTCTATCCTTAAAAGTTCCGACAAAGTCATTATCATACCAACTTCAATCGACTTAGATGATAGCAATCCCTATGTCGAAGAAATACTTTCGGAACTAACAAATAAAGAAGAATTCCTAAATAAAGAAAGAACTCTATATTCTTATATCTTGTTAAATATTCGCGATAAGATCATATATTTATTATTTACAAAAGTTCACCATTTCGACAATTCATCTTATGAAGATATTTACATTAGCTTAAAAACTCTACGTGATGAAATTATCTCTAAATCTTATCAACAAATAAGTATTACTAATTTTAAAGATCCTTTCGAATCCCATATATACACAAAACTGTATAATATAATTTTAATTCTATTTCATAATTCCAATATCTTCATTACTATTCATAAAAATTGTCTTATTTTCCCTTCACTTTCTGAAATAAAGAAAATTCTAAAAGAAAATCATGACATACCTATCGCAGGTCATTTAGGCACTATTCGCATGGTCAAACGCATCCAGGAAAAATATCACTGGAAGGGCATGCGCAGTGATATAGAAAACTATGTAAGATCCTGTAAATCATGTCAAGAAAATAAATCCTTGAGAAAATTAAACAGAGCACCGATGCAAATTACTACTACTTCTACTATTCCTTTCCAACGCATCGCAATGGATATAGTAGGTTCATTACCTGAATCAGGAACTGCAAAGATAAAATTCATACTAACTCTACAAGATGATCTCACAAAGTTTTCCGTTGCATATCCAATCCGTTCCACGACCGCCGAAGAAACAAGTGACTGTTTAATACATTTTATCACACTCTTCGGTATACCTAAAAGTATTCTCACGGATCAAGGTACAAATTTTACGTCAAACCTCTTCAAGAAAACTTGTGATTTCATGAAAATAAAACAACTCTGGTCAAGCCCTTACCACCCACAAACACAAGGCGCCCTAGAACGTAGTCATTCCACGTTAAAGGAATACCTCAAATCATTTGTTAACCAAGAACAAGATAATTGGCCTAGATATGTATACACGGCTATTATGACCTATAATACATCCGTTCATTGTACTACTAACTACACCCCTTACGAACTTTTGTTTGGACAAAAACCCTCTATTCCTGATTCAATATATAATACAAATCCTGATACCACATACCCTGAGTATCTCAAAATGCTAACTCATAGATTAAAATACTCAAGAGAAAAAGCCCTCGAAAATATCACGAAAGCTAAAGAAAGGTCAAAACAATATTACGACTCTCATACCAGACCCATAACGTATAAAGTAGGCGATTATGTCTATGTTAAAAATCATTTAAGACTCCGAAAAGCACCTTCCCCTATATGGAAAGGCCCTTATAAAATAATAAGGATAAACGGCAAAAATAACCTTACCTTACTTATTAACAGACGTCATGTCACACATCATTTCGGTGAAGTGAAACCCGCTAATGTTTCACATGACTATAACATATTATAATGTTAATAACGTTAGAATCTATTATTAATTTTACTATATTATCTTATTTTATTAACCATATAAATTACATTTATTAAGATAATATTTTCGTTACAGCATATTGGCCTACGGAGAATTCATACATCCAATCACTCACAGTCCCGGGTTGTATTTTGACCCGATTGGGAAACTAAACATAAACACTGGGTATTTAGATATTGTATCACCTCTCGATATATCCCACATAGAACCACACTTAGGAAATATAAATTCAATTTTAGTTACCATTAAATACATATGTCGACAACTACAATTAGAAACAATAGACAATCTAGAATGTCAAAACATACTAGAACCCTTAACAGTCAGATACCATGACTTAGTTAATGAGTTTTCTTCTATTTCCCATTTAACGGACAGCAACAGACATAAAAGATCAGCCTGGCTTGGTGGCATCGGATCCCTTGCTAAAATAGTTTTTGGCACCCTAAATGAGGACGATGCTATCAGATATGATAACGCAATACGTAATAGCGAAAATAATGAAAAAAGGTTGGCCTCCTTAATAAAAGAAAACATATTAGTCACTAGTTCCACTCTATTTAAAATTAATGAAACCTTATATAAAATTAAAATTAACGAAGCCAATCTTAATAACGCTATCAACGAATTCTCAGTACATATAAAAAACTTAAGTGTAATTTCCGATCAAATATTAGTAAAATCCAAAATTAATTCTATAATAAACAGCTTAGAAGCTTCCATGCTAACATTGTCGTTTCAACTCTCTGACATTGTCTATGCGATCATTCTCAGTAATCAAAACATCCTTCATCCGGCCATCTTAACGCCCAAACAACTGTACTTAGAACTCGTTGACTATTATAAACATTTACCTGTAGATTATAAGTTCCCAGTAGAATTAGAATTAAACAACATGTACTCGTTAATGAATGTATCCGGTGTAACGTGTTATAGCTTTAATAACAAAATCATTTTTATTCTAAGAATTCCATTAGTGTCTCCAATTAGTTTTAATTTATATGAAACAATAGCACTACCAACGCCCTATAGCAATGTTAATCCAACCGCTTTCAGTTTTATTATTCCTAGTTTTAAATATATCGGAGTGACCAAAGACAAGTCAGAATATTGTCATTTAGATAGTCTTAATACCTGCAAATTTGTTAATCTCAACAACTATATTTGTGACATCATGAACACCTTTTCAACAACTGAAAACCCTAGTTGTGAAACTGAAATCCTGTTAAATTTAATTAATAAACTCCCAAACCAATGTAAAATAGAATTCATACATGGTACAGTAGATATTTGGAAAACTCTTTATAATAACAATTGGCTTTATATACAATCTCATACCAATAAACTGTTTATAGAATGCTTAAACCAAAATGTAATCGAGAAAAATCTACACGGCATTGGAATTGTTAAAATCCCCATTAACTGTAAAGCACATTGTAAAGGTACGAAATTAATTCCCAAGCTAAAAGTATATTCTCTTAATACCACAGATATTCACGTACAATCAGATTTCAATCTAATTAATGATTCATGTTGTAATTTCGATAAGGTTGTAAACAAATTGAATAATGAGGCTCCTTTAAAACTATTAAATATTAACTTAGACACTTATGCAAACGAACTTAAATCAAAATCAAAGGTCATATCAGCTACCGCTGATGAAATTATAAATCAACATACAATTTTAAAATACGAGACTCAGTATTCAATCATTTTCTATATAATCATAGGAATTATATTAATGTACTGTATTTTTAAGATTTCTTTTATAATAAAGAAACGCAGCCGTCTCCTATCTAGATCCTCTCAATCACAACTTGGTGACTTACCTATAACTCAAGTTACCCCTATTACCTCTTCTATATCTCAAGAATCCATACAACCCCATCACTCTAATCCTGAAATTAATCAAACAAAAAATATCCCAGCACCTAGCATCAGAAGGCACCTATAGAGTATATCTTTTCCTAAACTTCGAATTATAACCCCGAAGTTTAGTCTTACCCCAGGAGATGTTACACCCTTATTCTGTTAGCCTTAGAGCTGACTTCATTATTCCTTTTCAACACATAAACACTTTGCTTCCTATAAAACCAACATCCGCTCTAACCCCAGTTAGTTGTATCCTACTCCTTACTCAAGACGGTTGCTCCAAATTCATATTTTGTTTTTTTAAAAAGCTATATTCATAAACAGTTATAACAGTACGTAAAACAATTCTACCCAAAACACGTTTGAACTTGTCGTTAACCAAAACGGACAGTAGAATGGGTAAACGAAAAACCTGTACTTTATTGTATACAGATAGTCTAAAAAAAAATCAATTTATTACAAAACTTTTTATCTGTCATCGGAGATTTGTTTAAATAATTGGATTATTGTATAATTTTCTGAATCAACAGCTTGACGCAATCGAAGTCAAACATACAGACAGTCCTGATACTCCAGAAAAAACGATAGAAGACTGTGCGCCTGGTAGTCCACATGTCAACGTTATTGCGGTACCTGGACTTAAGTGACCTTCACCAACCCCACACCGATGAGTGGATTGTTTACCATTTCTGTGACCCTGGTAGATGGGGATACGGTTGAGAAGATTAAAGCCAAGATCGCTAAAGAGATTAAAGCTATTAAAGGTTAGTAAAAAAAATGGTTAAAATAAATCCAAGCTTATGTCATTTTCAGTGGGTCCAGTGTTTTTACTATTCTAGGAAATATTCTCTAAGGATTCACTTGAATTGACAGAGTGTTTGTGGCTTAAAAGCAAATAGGACAATTTCTGTGTTTGTTTGTATTATAATAATATAATATTTTTGTGTAATGAAATAATGCAAGTAAAATTTGATAAAGTTAGTTCTATTGAAATATAAACGCAATTTTTTACACAACTCGACTTTTCTTCACAGCAGTCGGGTTCAGCGACTGCTACATGAACTTGTCAAATAAATTTGATATAAAGGTTATATATAGGCCATCTATTGCTGGGAAGTATAAAGCAGTCAGCTGTAATTTTTTAATTGTCTCACTATGTATTGTGTGTTAATTATTATGTATACGTTAGTTTACTGTCAAATTATTTGATTACGATAGTAAGAAATAACTATTAGTATGTAAATTTAAAATACAATTTATTTTAAACACACAAATACAGTATTTACAATATTTTTAACATGCATAGTATTAATATTAATAATTCAAAATGAATAAATAGAAAATTAAAACAAATTTGGTCCCTGTGGCAGCATTTCCTCGCTGTAGTGTGTGTGGTATATCTACCAGGCGCAAGCTTAAATCTTTAATTTAGTTAAATAACTATTATATTTATATAGTTAAATTGAAAACCCTGAAAATATTTTTTATTAACTTTCAGACATAAATGCTCTAAAGCTGTGGCGATATCTTGATCCGGCGTTAGGTCCTCGCAAGATTCCAGTAGCAGGCGATCACGTGACAAAATGCGCGGAACTCGTCAATGGCGATGGTATACGCGTACACGTGGAAGCGTCGCGTATAGAACTCGTTCAGAACGGAACGAATATTGACGTCGGCTTACAGTTTGTGTATACTTATGATAAGTGATTGTTTTCAGAAATATATTTATTTATTTTTATAATAAGTGTTTTATTTTGTTAGTCCTTTATTTGTTTAGAGATTTTAATGCTTCGAAAAGTGGTAAGAAACGTAAGAAAAGTTTCTAAAACTCTTTGAACAATTTTATTAAAAAAATAATCTTTGTTTTTACGGTCAAGTTTAGAAATTTATTGGTTAGTTTATTTGTTGTGAGCACTGAATACAGTTGTGAATTTCCAACATGCCTTTAGGCACATCAATGTGTAAGTAAGCATTTTGCGAATGTATATGCATCTGCATAAAGTATTTAATGACGAAATATAGTATTGCCATCAGAAGAGCTATAGATTTACGTTTTGTTCATTTCTGTCTCATCGCATTAGTTATCAAGAATTCAAATAAACCAAAAAAAAAATCGCTTTAAATAATTTATATATGGTAATTGCGCACACTTAAACACACACACATATTGCGTAAAACACCGACATATTGAGTATAACACTAGATTGGCATTGTGATGATATTTTTTTACTTTCTATCGAATCGATTACGAGTGCATTACAGCAGTCGGACAGACTCATGTTAAATGTTTTATTAAAATTTGATTATATAGTCGCAAGGAGTTATAATGGGTTAAAAAATAAAAGAGTTGCAATTTTATATTATATTTAAATAACATATAAACGTTTATTCACATAAAAATGTTTAACATCGCGAAAACGATATGGCGGCGATCCCCGGCGGTCGCTGGCTATGCGAACACAAATAAAAAAAACGATTTCCATAGCTGTGATTTAGGGCTGATCCTTGATTTACCACAAACAATTTGATTAAACAAAATACAGTGTAATCTGTATAACTCGCACCTCGTTAAATCGACATCCTCAGTGAGTCGCAAAAAAATTGCCATTCCTTTCCGCTGAACCTTTTAAGTGTGCGGTATCTCGAATTATTTAGACGTTGCTACTCGAACAAAATGTTATTTCCCTACGAAATATTGATAATACATATTTATACTCTCTAAAAACGGACAAGTCGGAGTTAATAAAATATATTGACGTCTTACTTGGCATTCCCCGAAATAATAACAATTAAAAAGAATGTTCGGGGTTCGGAGTATTGTTATTGTCATTGTACGTAGTTTAAATCAAAATAACGGATTTGTTTAGTGTACAGTTTACTTCATTAATATGTAAAAATATATACAACAAAACTTATTTGAATTGTGATTCAAATTCGACTCTACAAATGGAAAAATACACATAGAAATCGCGGCTTCGTATGTCGAAATTTCAGCAGTCAAATCATATGTATCTAAGTTCTTGTTAAGTTGAAAATCTCGTTAGCATTTCCCTTGACATTCGAGTTATAGAGATTCCATTGTATTACTAAATTTATTTAAAATGCAAAATTAATCTACTATTTCGAGACGACAAACATGAGTGAAAAATTGTAACTGCCTTTGACTTTGAATAAAATTCTTGCTTAATAAGTAAGAAAATATATTTTGGAATGTCGTAAATAAGGATCATAAAGTAGCATTTAGGTCGTAACTCAGTCTTTGTGTTTCTCACGATACCATAAATATGTCTATTGTGAAAAAGGCACTAAATAGAACCAAAAAACTAAAAGAAATGGCCACAAAAAATTTCACCAATATTGACTTAGACATCCCTTCATCCATCCACGCAGGTTTGCGTACTATAAAGACTTTTTATTGCCATAAAACACTTCTTATAACATAAATAATATAAATGCATTTGAATGCTGTGAAAACTCCGCTCTTGGCATTCATGGTCATGCAACATTAAAGCAATAAAGTAAAAAATGATTATGTTATTTAGAAAAGTCCTTCCAGTCACGAGAATCAGGCCTCTTTACTGACATAACTATATCTGATGAGAATCAAGCAATAACTTTTATATTCCTGTTTTGTTAAATAATTATTTAAAAAATTAATGGAATTCTTAATTTGAATATTTTTTGCGAATTTATTTATCTATGGCGTACAACTTTTAAAATACATATGTGTTCACACATTTTACATAGAAATCTCATCATCTGTCTAGTAATATAATCAACGGTATTATTTTTATAGGAACGTTCATGTGATATATAATACTAAAACATACGTTCAGTTTAAAAAAGAATTGAATCAAATCACACTTATATACATAAATGAATGAAATCCCAAGATTTCATATTAAAAAAAAATTCATAAGTACGAATTTATCGTTAAAATTGAAGATCTATGTAAAATCTATGTTCTAAGTAAATAAAACATTTATATGTTTAATTTTAATGCGCTCTGTCGCCGTATAGTTCCTAATACTTTTCCATATTCGCGTTCGCATTTACCTCTAAAATTAAGTAAATCCTCGAATACTCATAATTAATTGGTTAGCTTGCTTTACCTAGACTTTTTAACACCTGAATCTACCAAAGTATTGTTAAGACTGCTGGCACGAGTTCACCTGCTTCTAAATAACACCGAGATATTTGACAAGATTTTAAAAACCATTTCAGCGTAATATTCACTAAACTACAAATTCAATTCTTATTATCATAAACGCGCCAAAATGTTTTTTCTGGCCAAGATGGCGTCGCATGACTCACTGTAAACACATGAGGAATTATTGAGATTTTTACTCATATAAATACGTATTATGAATCTATAAAAAAAACCAGCAAATAAAACTCCATAGTATTAATATTAAACAAGATATTATCAACATGTATACGTCATTGTCGATTCGACTAATCTGTTCTGTGTCGCGTAACTGACATATAAAAATCTATATTTTAACTGTGTTTTTTTTAGATAAATTATTATTATACCAGTGATTTTACTGTTTAACGCCTTTTAAAGTCTAGTTTTAGATAGATTACTCTTAACAATACTTTATTTTTCACTGTCATCTGTCAAATAGGCTTTTCGATAGAGTATTGAATTTTATAGAACTACTAAGAAGCGTCTATAATGGTCCTATAGTAGTAGCATTTTAGTAAGTTCAGAGTGCAGGTGTTAATAATTCCATACAATTAGAATATTCGAGAATAAACTCCACAAGTTAAAAAATAAACCAAATTTAACTAGACACCATTGTTGCCATAATTGCGGCCAAATAGTTATCTATTGTCGAATGGACATTATATAAAATATATGACAAAAATCCTTTACCAAAGGTTTATGAATAAGACGAGATTTTGACATTGATTACAGAATGTACTGAGATTTAAAACATACTGGTAGGTAAGATTTATTTCCTTTAAACGACAACAATAGCTAACCTAAGCAATTTTTAATGAAAACATTCTGATAAAATAAGGTTAAAATAAATCAATTAACATAAAAACCGTCTCGGAACTTATTTGTTGACATAAAAATACGATATAATGTTGCAATTTTCTAATCATTTCATAATTAACAGGGACATATACATATGTAAAAGCTCAATTCATTCTGTAACAGCCGCACTACGGCTTTTTTCTGCGATATTATTTTATACTAATTACAATATAAGTATTAGTCTAGCATTTAGTTTAAATCGCGGAAGAAACTCGAGTGCGGCGTTAACTTAAATCAGAACGCGGTTATGGTATTAATACCCGCAAATTAACGTACGTACTCGTACGTTATGTGGGCCCGTTGGCGAATAGTTTGTTTCCTTCTTGAATAATTGGCCTACATTTCTTCCGACCAGCTAGAAAAAAAAGCGGGTGACATTGATATAGTGGCAATGAAAGCCAGTAACTATTTAATGGAGGCCGCCCATTCTTTCCGTATCTACCTCAAGAATCACTGCGCAGTCCGAAAGCCTAAAAAAGGCGAAGCGCCCAAACCGGAGCGGAAGCCGAATAAGGCGGTGATATGGGTCGCTAAGGAGTACCCGAAGTGGCAACATATGATTTTGAGTACTCTCAAGGAGTTAAATGGGGTAACTATACTGTTATAACGTAATTAGTTTCGCTTGATTTATTTATTGTGTCCTTAAACATTGTGCAAAGCAATTTAAGATTAGCGTGCTGTTACACCCTTATTCTGTTAGCCTTAGAGCTGACTTCATTATTCCTTTTCAACACATAAACACCTTGCTTCCTATAAAACCAACATCCGCTCTAACCCCAGTTAGTTGTATCCTACTACTTACTCAAGACGGTTGCTCCAAATTCATATTTTGTTTTTTTAAAAAGCTATATTCATAAACAGTTATAACAATTGGTGGCAGCGCAAAGGGATTTTTAAATAAATCCTCGGTTCGTCTCTAAGTTACGCGTGTGAAAAGTTTAAAAAGTGGAAAAGTGCAAGTGCCCATTTATCTAAAAGCAATACCACTTCCTACACGTGAGAGCAATTCATATTCAGGAGTTAATCGGAAAAATCCATCCTTAAGAAAAAAAGGAATATATATAAATAACTGCAAACAACTCAACCTTATTCAAGTGCCCGTAAATCTGCAACAACCATAAATTAATATCAATTCATCTCATCAGCATCGAGAGTGACAATCAACTACAGCAACAACCTCGACGGGATGTTTATACTATCCATTCTCAAGACATTAAATATTCTGTAAGTCTTTGGTCATATTATTTTAAATTGTTTTATTTTTTCTATTTACTTTTGTAAGTTCTGTGTATATTTTATTTTGTGTGTAATATTAAAATGGAAAGCCGAACACTAAGCCCGGGTGGTACCAAACCCGAAGTCTGCATCACTGACACAGAAGATGAAAACGCTCTTCTTCCCCCTCCTGGACCTATCACCAGATCAAAAAAGAAACCTTCACCTACAATTTTACAAACTAGATCCGAATTAGAGTTATCAATTCTACTTAAATTCATTAAACCATTCGACGGTTCTAGAAACAAATTAAATTCATTCCTATCAAACTGTAATAATGCTTACGAACTAGCTTCAGAATATCAAAAAGAAATCTTATTTAAATTCATTCTTTGCCAATTAGAGGGTAAAGCAGAAACAGCCTGTTCAATTAAAGAATTTTCGAATTGGCCCCAACTCAAAGAATTTCTTAAAACCCAGTTTAGCGAAAGAAAACATTACACACATTTACTCACAGACTTGCAAGAGTGTAAACAGTTAGCCAATGAACCCGTCAGCCAATATGCACTTAGAATAGAAACATACCTTTCACAATTATTAACGGAAATATCAATCAACCACGGGCATAAGAATAGGGAAATGTATGGCAGAACCGCGGCTATGGAAGAATTAGCCCTCCATCACTTTCAAATGGGGTTGTCCCCAAGAATCTCCAACATCGTTAGATGTAAATCTCCAAAGTCGCTCAACGAAGCTATCAACATCGCCACTTCCGAAGAAAAAATCCAACAATTCCTATTCAAAACAAATTCCCATAAAGAAAAATTTACTAAAGTCTCAATTCACAAATCCGATCCTCCTCCTACTTCTTCAAACCCGAAACCAATTCCTTTCTGCAAATATTGTAAAAATTCAGGGCATACCTTAGAAAATTGCAGAAAGAGGGAATATAATAATAAATTTAAATCTCAAAATCCAAGGACACCTCAGCGTGTCCATAACCTTATTCAACAGGACAACTCAAATTCCGACTCAAACGAGGGTTACGACACGGTCGATTACGATTCTGATTCAAAAAACGAGTAACCGTCTCGTCCCGGTGTCGTGCGGGACCTTCAATTCGAAAATCGACACCCTCAACGCCAATTACTAAATCCTCTGTATCCGTGCAGCAGAGTAAAACCTCTGACCTGCTAACTACTAAATCCTCTGTATCCGTGCAGCAGAATAAAACCTCTGACCTGCCAATTACTAAATCCTCTGTATCCGTGCAGCAGAATAAAACCTCTGACCTGCCAATTACTAAATCCTCTGTATCCGTGCAGCAGAATAAAACCTCTGACCTGCCAATTACTAAATCCTCTGTATCCGTGCAGCAGAGTAAAACCTCTGACCTGCCAACTACTAAATCCTCTGTATCCGTGCAGCAGAATAAAACCTCTGACCTGCCAATTACTAAATCCTCTGTATCCGTGCAGCAGAGTAAAACCTCTGACCTGCCAACTACTAAATCCTCTGTATCTGCGCAGGAGTGTACCACTAACCTGCCAAAGCCTACTAGATCCTATGAAATACTCAGCGACCCTTCGAAAACGCTCTTACCTCATGTCTTGGTTGATTCATCAGTATCTGATATCCCATTATCCCTTTTAGTAGACTCTGGATCATCGATAAGCCTTTTGAAAAACATATCAATTCAGAAACAACCCCGAATCATTAAAGAATCTATTCAAATAAAAGGAATCGATTCTTCAGACGAAGCTATTAATACAGCTGGTCATTTTCAGTTAAAACTAAAAATTTCAAATTCCACATTGACTCATAAATTTCACATTGTAAATAATATTAATTTACCATACGATGGTATCATAGGTTCCGACATGCTTAACGCCCTCAGCTGTAAAATAGATTACACAAAGGACTTACTCTATATAGGTAAAATTACGACCAAACTATTTTTTAATGAACCTATCTATTTAATTCCGCCAAGAACCGAAGCTATAATCGAATGCTCTATTTCCAATCCTAAATTAAAAGAAGGTTTAATCCTAGATCAAAAGATTTATCCTAACCTATTGGTAGCTAACTGCTTAGTAACTGTAAAAGAAAATAAAAGAATTAATGTATCAGTCCTAAATATTTCAGAGGAACCTATAAACCTGAAATCAAATTTTAATCTTAATTTAACTCCTATAGACACTTATAAACTGTTGTACTAATATGATTAATAAATATTCAACAATATTTATTAATCATATTAGTACAACCAAATGTACTGTTCAAAGAACCAAGGAAGTCTTAAATCAACTACGAATTTTTCACTTAAATAATGAAGAAAGAGAAGCTCTTCTCCAACTATGCTCTTATTATTCGGATATATTTCATCTTCCAAACGAAAACCTCACATATACTAATGCCATGAGACATGAGATTAGAACAACCACCGACATTCTAATTCATACCAAAACATATCGTTTTCCGTTCCGTTTCATAAATACACAAAGTCGAAGTCCGTAACCAAATCGACAAGATGTTAAAACAACACATAATTGAACCTTCTAATTCCCCATGGTCCTCACCAATTTGGGTGGTACCCAAGAAACTAGATGCTTCTAACGTACAAAAATGGCGTATTGTTATAGATTCTCGTAAGTTAAATGATATTTCAATAGGCGACACGTATCCTATTCCTCAGATTGCAGAAATCCTTGACCAACTTGGGTGTAGCAAATATTTCTCCACGTTAGATCTAGCATCAGGCTTTCACCAAATCCAACTTAAGAATGAGGATAAACCCAAAACCGCCTTCACAGTACCTGAAGGTCATTTTCAATTCTGTCGAATGCCATTCGGACTGAAAAATGCCCCAGCAACCTTCCAAAGGCTGATGAACTCTGTATTGTCAGGACTCCAAGGAGACAGGTGCTTTGTTTACTTAGATGACATAGTCTGCTACTCTCCTGATCTTAATATACATATAAAAAATCTCGAATCCATCTTCCAGAGAATGCGCGAGTTCAATCTCAAATTACAACCAGACAAATGCGAGTTTCTGCGTCGCGAAGCCGGTTATCTTGGGCATATTATTTCCGAAGACGGTGTCAAGCCAAATCCAGACAAGGTCAAAGCTGTAATAAAATTCCCAATTCCTAAAAATCCGAAAGATATAAAATCTTTCCTCGGCCTTGTTTCATATTATCGAAGATTTATTCCAGACTTCTCAAACATTGCAAAACCCCTTACCTCTCTCCTCAAAAAGGATCAAATCTTTTCATGGGAAAATCAACAACAATTAACATTTGAACTCCTTAAAGAAAAACTTACTTCAGCACCAGTCCTGTGCTATCCTGATTTCACGAAACCTTTCATTCTTACAACGGATGCTTCTAACCATGCTCTCGGAGTAGTCCTTTCACAAGGATCAACAGGTCAAGAAAGACCTATTGCTTTCGCATCCCGAACTCTCAATAAAAGTGAATCCAATTATAGCACAACTGAAAAGGAGTTGTTAGCTATCATATTTGGCTGTAAGACATTTTATATGGACAAAAATTCCAAATCATTACAGATCATAAACCACTTAAATGGCTATTCAATCATAAAGATCCTTCCAGTAAGCTGCAGCGGTGGCGCCTCAAGCTTGAGGAATACGATTATGAAATCATTTATAAAAAAGGAAAACTAAATTCCGCCGCCGACGCCTTATCCCGTTATCCCGTAAATCCTATATTACCTATAGAACATCCTAGTAACATTCCAAATCCTCAAGACGCCACACTAGATTCGGGACTAATGGATCTTCTCGTCACTCCACCATCATTTAATCCAGATGACGCTTTCATGTCACCCATTCCAATGGAAACCATGTCACACCCTGAAATCCAAATCGATAACATATCCGATTCTCCCATCGACCCTCAAAAGGTTTTAGATGAATTCCTAAACCTGGAATCTCAACCAGATACAGGTAATCCAAATAACTCCGAAACCGACCAATTAACCATTCCTAAATTCCCTGAAATTCCTAATATTGACTCTCCTATTACACAAGATTCAGACCGATCTGAACCTTTAATTCAAGAACTATTCAATGGAAATTATTCACAGTTTTCTAAGTTAACAAAATCCAAAACCTTTGAGTCTAACGCTAAAATTCTAGAATCAAACTATCGTCTATCCTTAAAAGTTCCGACAAAGTCATTATCATACCAACTTCAATCGACTTAGATGATAGCAATCCCTATGTCGAAGAAATACTTTCGGAACTAACAAATAAAGAAGAATTCCTAAATAAAGAAAGAACTCTATATTCTTATATCTTGTTAAATATTCGCGATAAGATCATATATTTATTATTTACAAAAGTTCACCATTTCGACAATTCATCTTATGAAGATATTTACATTAGCTTAAAAACTCTACGTGATGAAATTATCTCTAAATCTTATCAACAAATAAGTATTACTAATTTTAAAGATCCTTTCGAATCCCATATATACACAAAACTGTATAATATAATTTTAATTCTATTTCATAATTCCAATATCTTCATTACTATTCATAAAAATTGTCTTATTTTCCCTTCACTTTCTGAAATAAAGAAAATTCTAAAAGAAAATCATGACATACCTATCGCAGGTCATTTAGGCACTATTCGCATGGTCAAACGCATCCAGGAAAAATATCACTGGAAGGGCATGCGCAGTGATATAGAAAACTATGTAAGATCCTGTAAATCATGTCAAGAAAATAAATCCTTGAGAAAATTAAACAGAGCACCGATGCAAATTACTACTACTTCTACTATTCCTTTCCAACGCATCGCAATGGATATAGTAGGTTCATTACCTGAATCAGGAACTGCAAAGATAAAATTCATACTAACTCTACAAGATGATCTCACAAAGTTTTCCGTTGCATATCCAATCCGTTCCACGACCGCCGAAGAAACAAGTGACTGTTTAATACATTTTATCACACTCTTCGGTATACCTAAAAGTATTCTCACGGATCAAGGTACAAATTTTACGTCAAACCTCTTCAAGAAAACTTGTGATTTCATGAAAATAAAACAACTCTGGTCAAGCCCTTACCACCCACAAACACAAGGCGCCCTAGAACGTAGTCATTCCACGTTAAAGGAATACCTCAAATCATTTGTTAACCAAGAACAAGATAATTGGCCTAGATATGTATACACGGCTATTATGACCTATAATACATCCGTTCATTGTACTACTAACTACACCCCTTACGAACTTTTGTTTGGACAAAAACCCTCTATTCCTGATTCAATATATAATACAAATCCTGATACCACATACCCTGAGTATCTCAAAATGCTAACTCATAGATTAAAATACTCAAGAGAAAAAGCCCTCGAAAATATCACGAAAGCTAAAGAAAGGTCAAAACAATATTACGACTCTCATACCAGACCCATAACGTATAAAGTAGGCGATTATGTCTATGTTAAAAATCATTTAAGACTCCGAAAAGCACCTTCCCCTATATGGAAAGGCCCTTATAAAATAATAAGGATAAACGGCAAAAATAACCTTACCTTACTTATTAACAGACGTCATGTCACACATCATTTCGGTGAAGTGAAACCCGCTAATGTTTCACATGACTATAACATATTATAATGTTAATAACGTTAGAATCTATTATTAATTTTACTATATTATCTTATTTTATTAACCATATAAATTACATTTATTAAGATAATATTTTCGTTACAGCATATTGGCCTACGGAGAATTCATACATCCAATCACTCACAGTCCCGGGTTGTATTTTGACCCGATTGGGAAACTAAACATAAACACTGGGTATTTAGATATTGTATCACCTCTCGATATATCCCACATAGAACCACACTTAGGAAATATAAATTCAATTTTAGTTACCATTAAATACATATGTCGACAACTACAATTAGAAACAATAGACAATCTAGAATGTCAAAACATACTAGAACCCTTAACAGTCAGATACCATGACTTAGTTAATGAGTTTTCTTCTATTTCCCATTTAACGGACAGCAACAGACATAAAAGATCAGCCTGGCTTGGTGGCATCGGATCCCTTGCTAAAATAGTTTTTGGCACCCTAAATGAGGACGATGCTATCAGATATGATAACGCAATACGTAATAGCGAAAATAATGAAAAAAGGTTGGCCTCCTTAATAAAAGAAAACATATTAGTCACTAGTTCCACTCTATTTAAAATTAATGAAACCTTATATAAAATTAAAATTAACGAAGCCAATCTTAATAACGCTATCAACGAATTCTCAGTACATATAAAAAACTTAAGTGTAATTTCCGATCAAATATTAGTAAAATCCAAAATTAATTCTATAATAAACAGCTTAGAAGCTTCCATGCTAACATTGTCGTTTCAACTCTCTGACATTGTCTATGCGATCATTCTCAGTAATCAAAACATCCTTCATCCGGCCATCTTAACGCCCAAACAACTGTACTTAGAACTCGTTGACTATTATAAACATTTACCTGTAGATTATAAGTTCCCAGTAGAATTAGAATTAAACAACATGTACTCGTTAATGAATGTATCCGGTGTAACGTGTTATAGCTTTAATAACAAAATCATTTTTATTCTAAGAATTCCATTAGTGTCTCCAATTAGTTTTAATTTATATGAAACAATAGCACTACCAACGCCCTATAGCAATGTTAATCCAACCGCTTTCAGTTTTATTATTCCTAGTTTTAAATATATCGGAGTGACCAAAGACAAGTCAGAATATTGTCATTTAGATAGTCTTAATACCTGCAAATTTGTTAATCTCAACAACTATATTTGTGACATCATGAACACCTTTTCAACAACTGAAAACCCTAGTTGTGAAACTGAAATCCTGTTAAATTTAATTAATAAACTCCCAAACCAATGTAAAATAGAATTCATACATGGTACAGTAGATATTTGGAAAACTCTTTATAATAACAATTGGCTTTATATACAATCTCATACCAATAAACTGTTTATAGAATGCTTAAACCAAAATGTAATCGAGAAAAATCTACACGGCATTGGAATTGTTAAAATCCCCATTAACTGTAAAGCACATTGTAAAGGTACGAAATTAATTCCCAAGCTAAAAGTATATTCTCTTAATACCACAGATATTCACGTACAATCAGATTTCAATCTAATTAATGATTCATGTTGTAATTTCGATAAGGTTGTAAACAAATTGAATAATGAGGCTCCTTTAAAACTATTAAATATTAACTTAGACACTTATGCAAACGAACTTAAATCAAAATCAAAGGTCATATCAGCTACCGCTGATGAAATTATAAATCAACATACAATTTTAAAATACGAGACTCAGTATTCAATCATTTTCTATATAATCATAGGAATTATATTAATGTACTGTATTTTTAAGATTTCTTTTATAATAAAGAAACGCAGCCGTCTCCTATCTAGATCCTCTCAATCACAACTTGGTGACTTACCTATAACTCAAGTTACCCCTATTACCTCTTCTATATCTCAAGAATCCATACAACCCCATCACTCTAATCCTGAAATTAATCAAACAAAAAATATCCCAGCACCTAGCATCAGAAGGCACCTATAGAGTATATCTTTTCCTAAACTTCGAATTATAACCCCGAAGTTTAGTCTTACCCCAGGAGATGTTACACCCTTATTCTGTTAGCCTTAGAGCTGACTTCATTATTCCTTTTCAACACATAAACACTTTGCTTCCTATAAAACCAACATCCGCTCTAACCCCAGTTAGTTGTATCCTACTCCTTACTCAAGACGGTTGCTCCAAATTCATATTTTGTTTTTTTAAAAAGCTATATTCATAAACAGTTATAACAGTACGTAAAACAATTCTACCCAAAACACGTTTGAACTTGTCGTTAACCAAAACGGACAGTAGAATGGGTAAACGAAAAACCTGTACTTTATTGTATACAGATAGTCTAAAAAAAAATCAATTTATTACAAAACTTTTTATCTGTCATCGGAGATTTGTTTAAATAATTGGATTATTGTATAATTTTCTGAATCAACAGCTTGACGCAATCGAAGTCAAACATACAGACAGTCCTGATACTCCAGAAAAAACGATAGAAGACTGTGCGCCTGGTAGTCCACATGTCAACGTTATTGCGGTACCTGGACTTAAGTGACCTTCACCAACCCCACACCGATGAGTGGATTGTTTACCATTTCTGTGACCCTGGTAGATGGGGATACGGTTGAGAAGATTAAAGCCAAGATCGCTAAAGAGATTAAAGCTATTAAAGGTTAGTAAAAAAAATGGTTAAAATAAATCCAAGCTTATGTCATTTTCAGTGGGTCCAGTGTTTTTACTATTCTAGGAAATATTCTCTAAGGATTCACTTGAATTGACAGAGTGTTTGTGGCTTAAAAGCAAATAGGACAATTTCTGTGTTTGTTTGTATTATAATAATATAATATTTTTGTGTAATGAAATAATGCAAGTAAAATTTGATAAAGTTAGTTCTATTGAAATATAAACGCAATTTTTTACACAACTCGACTTTTCTTCACAGCAGTCGGGTTCAGCGACTGCTACATGAACTTGTCAAATAAATTTGATATAAAGGTTATATATAGGCCATCTATTGCTGGGAAGTATAAAGCAGTCAGCTGTAATTTTTTAATTGTCTCACTATGTATTGTGTGTTAATTATTATGTATACGTTAGTTTACTGTCAAATTATTTGATTACGATAGTAAGAAATAACTATTAGTATGTAAATTTAAAATACAATTTATTTTAAACACACAAATACAGTATTTACAATATTTTTAACATGCATAGTATTAATATTAATAATTCAAAATGAATAAATAGAAAATTAAAACAAATTTGGTCCCTGTGGCAGCATTTCCTCGCTGTAGTGTGTGTGGTATATCTACCAGGCGCAAGCTTAAATCTTTAATTTAGTTAAATAACTATTATATCTATATAGTTAAATTGAAAACCCTGAAAATATTTTTTATTAACTTTCAGACATAAGTGCTCTAAAGCTGTGGCAATATCTTGATCCGGCGTTAGGTCCTCGCAAGATTCCAGTAGCAGGCGATCACGTGACGAAATGCGCGGAACTCGTCAATGGCGATGGTATACGCGTACACGTGGAAGCGTCGCGTATAGAACTCGTTCAGAACGGAACGAATATTGACGTCGGCTTACAGTTTGTGTATACTTATGATAAGTGATTGTTTTCAGAAATATATTTATTTATTTTTATAATAAGTGTTTTATTTTGTTAGTCCTTTATTTGTTTAGAGATTTTAATGCTTCGAAAAGTGGTAAGAAACGTAAGAAAAGTTTCTAAAACTCTTTGAACAATTTTATTAAAAAAATAATCTTTGTTTTTACGGTCAAGTTTAGAAATTTATTGGTTAGTTTATTTGTTGTGAGCACTGAATACAGTTGTGAATTTCCAACATGCCTTTAGGCACATCAATGTGTAAGTAAGCATTTTGCGAATGTATATGCATCTGCATAAAGTATTTAATGACGAAATATAGTATTGCCATCAGAAGAGCAATGATTTACGTTTTGTTCATTTCTGTCTCATCGCATTAGTTATCAAGAATTCAAATAAACCAAAAAAAAAATCGCTTTAAATAATTTATATATGGTAATTGCGCACACTTAAACACACACACATATTGCGTAAAACACCGACATATTGAGTATAACACTAGATTGGCATTGTGATGATATTTTTTTACTTTCTATCGAATCGATTACGAGTGCATTACAGCAGTCGGACAGACTCATGTTAAATGTTTTATTAAAATTTGATTATATAGTCGCAAGGAGTTATAATGGGTTAAAAAATAAAAGAGTTGCAATTTTATATTATATTTAAATAACATATAAACGTTTATTCACATAAAAATGTTTAACATCGCGAAAACGATATGGCGGCGATCCCCGGCGGTCGCTGGCTATGCGAACACAAATAAAAAAAACGATTTCCATAGCTGTGATTTAGGGCTGATCCTTGATTTACCACAAATAATTTGATTAAACAAAATACAGTGTAATCTGTATAACTCGCACCTCGTTAAATCGACATCCTCAGTGAGTCGCAAAAAAATTGCCATTCCTTTCCGCTGAACCTTTTAAGTGTGCGGTATCTCGAATTATTTAGACGTTGCTACTCGAACAAAATGTTATTTCCCTACGAAATATTGATAATACATATTTATACTCTCTAAAAACGGACAAGTCGGAGTTAATAAAATATATTGACGTCTTACTTGGCATTCCCCGAAATAATAACAATTAAAAAGAATGTTCGGGGTTCGGAGTATTGTTATTGTCATTGTACGTAGTTTAAATCAAAATAACGGCTTTAATACACATAGAAATCGCGGCTTCGTATGTCGAAATTTCAGCAGTCAAATCATATGTATCTAAGTTCTTGTTAAGTTGAAAATCTCGTTAGCATTTCCCTTGACATTCGAGTTATAGAGATTCCATTGTATTACTAAATTTATTTAAAATGCAAAATTAATCTACTATTTCGAGGCGACATGAGTGAAAAATTGTAACTGCCTTTGACTTTGAATAAAATTCTTGCTTAATAAGTAAGAAAATATATTTTGGAATGTCGTGAATAAGGATCATAAAGAAGCATTTAGGTCGTAACTCAGTCTTTGTGTTTCTCACGATACCATAAATATGTCTATTGTGAAAAAGGCACTATATAGAACCAAAAAAAAAACATACACAAAACACGTGCTACAACCTAAAAGAAATGGCCACAAAAACTTTCACCAATATTGACTTAGTTACTAGTAAAAACCGAAGAAACAAACCCTTCATCCATCCACGCAGGTTTGCGTACTATAAAGACTTTTTATTGCCATAAAACACTTCTTATAACATAAATAATATAAATACATTTGAATGCTGTGAAAATTCCGCTCTTGGCATTCATGGTCATGCAACATTAAAGCAAGAAAGTAAAAAATGATTATGTTATTTAGAAAAGTCCTTCCAGTCACGAGAATCAGGCCTCTTTACTGACATAACTATATCTGATGAGAATCAAGCAATAACTTTTATATACCTGTTATGTTAAATAATTATTATATATATAAAAAAAAATTAATGGAATTCTTAATTTGAATATTTTTTGCGAATTTATTTATCTATGGCGTACAACTTTTAAAATACATACGTGTTCACACATTTTACATAGAAATCTCATCATCTGTCTAGTAATATAATCAACGGTATTATTTTTATAGGAACGTTCATGTGATATATAAAACTAAAACATACATTCAGTTTAAAAAAAATATCAATCAAATCACACTTATATACATAAATGAATGAAATCCCAAGATTGGCTTCGCCTTCATATTAAAAAAAATTCAAAAGTACGAATTTATCGTTAAAATTGAAGATCTATGTAAAATCTATGTTCTAAGTAAATAAAACATTTATTTGTTTAATTTTAATGCGCTCTGTCGCCGTATAGTTCCTAATTCTTTTCCATATTCGCGTTCGCATTTACCTCTAAAATTAAGTAAATCCTCGAATACTCATAATTAATTGGTTAGCTTGCTTTACCTAGACTTTTTAACACCTGAATCTACCAAAGTATTGTTAAGACTGCTGGCACGAGTTCACTTGCTTCTAAATAACACCGAGATATTTGACAAGATTTTAAAAACCATTTCAGCGTAATATTCACTAAAATACAAATTCAATTATTATTATCATAAACGCGCCAAAATGTTTTTTCTGGCCAAGATGGCGTCGCATGACTCACTTGTAAACACATGAGGAATTATTGATATTTTTACTCATATAAATACGTATTATGAATCTATAAAAAAACCAGCAAATAAAACTCCATGATAGTATTAATATTAAACAAGATATTATTAACATGCATACGTCATTGTCGATTCGACTAATCTGTTCTGTGTCGCGTAACTTACATATAAAAATCTATATTTTAACTGTGTTTTTTTTAGATAAATTATTATTATACCAGTGCTTTTACTCTTTAACGCCTTTTAAAGTCATGTTTTAGATAGATTACTCTTAACAATACTTTATTTTTCACTGTCATCTGTCAAATAAGCTTTTCGATAGAGTATTGAATTTTATAGAACTACTAAGAAGCGTCTATAATGGTCCTATAGTATATAGTAGTAGTTTTTTAGTAAGTTCAGAGTGCAGGTGTTAATAATTCCATACAATTAGAATATTCGAGAATAAACTCCACAAGTAAAAAAATAAACCAAATTTAACTAGACACCATTGTTGCCATAATTGCGGCCAAATAGTTATCTATTGTCGAATGGACATTATATAAAATATCTGACAAAAATCCTTTAGCAAAGGTTTATGAATAAGACGAGATTTTGACATTGATTACAGAATGTACTGAGATTTAAAACATACTAGAATATCCATGGTAGGTAAGATTTATTTCCTTTAAACGACAACAATAGCTAAACTAAGCAATTTTTAATGAAAACATTCTGATAAAATAAGGTTAAAATAAATCAATTAACATAAAAACCGTCTCGGAACTTATTTGTTGACATAAAAATACGATATAATGTTCCAATTTTCTAATCATTTCATAATTAACAGGGATATATACATATGTAAAAGCTCAATTCATTCTGTAACAGCCGCACTACGGCTTTTTTCTGCGATATTATTTTATACTAATTACAATATAAGTATTAGTCTAGCATTTAGTTTAAATCGCGGAAGAAACTCGAGTGCGGCGTTAACTTAAATCAGAACGCGGTTATGGTATTAATACCCGCAAATTAACGTACGTACTCGTACGTTATGTGGGCCCGTTGGCGAATAGTTTGTCAAGCCCCGCCCCTTCGGCTGATTCGACGGCGACACGCGGTTTCTCTTTAGGTACATTCATCGCTGGTAGATTAAGTATGAACACTTCCTTCTTGAATAATTGGCCTACATTTCTTCCGATCAGCTAGAAAAAAAAGCGGGTGACATTGATATAGTGGCAATGAAAGCCAGTAACTATTTAATGGAGGCCGCCCATTCTTTCCGTATCTACCTCAAGAATCACTGCGCAGTCCGAAAGCCTAAAAAAGGCGAAGCGCCCAAACCGGAGCGGAAGCCGAATAAAGCGGTGATATGGGTCGCTAAGGAGTACCCGAAGTGGCAACATATGATTTTGAGTACTCTCAAGGAGTTAAATGGGGTAACTATACTGTTATAACGTAATTAGTTTCGCTTGATTTATTTATTGTGTCCTCAAACATTGTGCAAAGCAATTTAAGATTAGCGTGCGATTATCCCTTTGTCTATGTGCGCATTTAACACTCGCTCGTACGGTTTACTGTATGTACGTTACATTGTGAAAACCGGCCGAAGTCTGATCGACTATCTGTCTATTAGAAAAAACATACGGTCACGAAAGAGATAGAAATCTGTGGCTAAGACCTCAAAGTTTATACTGCCATTGGCATTGTCAAACATTGTAAAGAATTAACAAAAATGAGATTAAAAAAAACATGTCAAACTTTATATACACACAAAAATTAGTTGGGAATTAATTTATTCAAATTACAATTAAAAGGAAATATAAAAATATGTCCAGTTAAAGTGAGTTGACGAAAGCTTGACGGGAAGTTAGAAAACACATTAACGTCTTCGTCTAAGTTTTTTAATGGCAATAATAACGAAAAGTTATATTTGTGAAAATTATTTAAATAGTAACTTATTAGTTCTAACCTCGTAACGCTTATTGGTATAAAAAATTATATAAAAACTGTTTATTTTATACCATACTTATATATATATATATATTCAACATCAAATCATTATGATTGCAGCCTTCAGGTCTCCCCGATAACAAAGTATTATCAACAAAACTTTCTGCTATAAACGATCTTAAAAAATATATGAAAAGAGTGATGCCATTCGTTCAAGCCACAAGAGATAATCTACAAAAGATTGGTCCCGAAGCACTCTCTGTTGCCTTGGCCTTTGATGAGGCCCAACTGCTTGAAGATAACAAACAATATCTGCTGAATACTTTGGATGTAAGTATTTGTAGGCTTAATATTTACCGCTTCGTATAAATTATTTATATTATCAGTAGAAAATATAATATGTTTATATGAAAAGATGTCAAGATGGGCGCAAATCTACAATTAAATTGTATTCATATTATTTAAGCATGTAAATTAATAAAAGTAACGATGCGATATTAATGTTCATATTACTTCGAGTATTTATTATGAAGTTAATTTTTTATAGCTTAGTCTGTTTCGAAGGACCAAAATAATTCTTTGACAATTTAAATAATCATTTAACGCATTAGTAACATTTTTAAAGTTTTGAATATTTCTTAATGCATACAGTTATACACCGGACTTAAACGATAGGCTGCTATGTCGGGGTTCCATTTTGAATTTTTAGTATGTTTGTAATCGGGACCTAAAGAAAACAAGAATTAAGAAGAAAAATGTTTTTATTTTATTTGAACCACATAATTAGGACAAACATGATATAAATTGACATACATACGTTAAAATATAAAAACAATTTACATTACTATGAATAAAATAACATAAACCGAAGTTATTTTATCGTAGGCGTCGTCGAATGCCGCCTGAAGACCTATTTTCTTTGCTTTTATAACAGTTAAGACTGTTGTTGATTCCGGTAGGTCTTTGCCAAATCACAGAATTTTTATTTTCGATTAAAAGTCTTTGATAATATTTAGTTAAAACTCGTGTTTTCTTGTTAGGTGAAAATTACAAATTTCTAGTAATTATAACATAATTAAAGATAAATCAATAATATTCACTGCGTACGTAAAACAATTCTACCCAAAACACGTTTGAACTTGTCGTTAACCAAAACGGACAGTAGAATGGGTAAACGAAAAACCTGTACTTTATTGTATACAGATAGTCTAAAAAAAAAAACAATTTATTACAAAACTTTTTATCTGTCATCGGAGATTTGTTTAAATAATTGGATTATTGTATAATTTTCTGAATCAACAGCTTGACGCAATCGAAGTCAAACATACATACAGTCCTGATACTCCAGAAAAAACGATAGAAGACTGTGCGCCTGGTAGTCCACATGTCAACTTTATTGCGGTACCTGGACTTACAGTGACCTTCACCAACCCCACACCGATGAGTGGATTGTTTACCATTTCTGTGACCCTGGTAGATGGGGATACGGTTGAGAAGATTAAAGCCAAGATCGCTAAAGAGATTAAGGCTATTAAAGGTTAGTAAAAAAAATTGGTTAAAATAAATCCAAAGTTATAGTCACCAGTAATACTCATTTTCAGTGGATTAGTGTTTTAACTATTCTAGGAAATATTCTCTAAGGATTCACTTGGATTGACAGAGTGTTTGTGGCTTAAAAGCAAATGGGAGAATTTCTGTGTTTGTTTGTATTATAATAATATAATATTTGTGTGTAAATAAATAATGCGAGTAAAATTTGATAAAGTTAGTTCTATTGAAATATAAACGCAATTTTTTACACAACTCGACGTTTCTTCACAGCAGTCGTGGTCAGCGACTGCTACATGAACTTGTCAAATAAATTTGATATAAAGGTTATATATAGGCCATCTATTGCTGGGAAGTATAAAGCAGTCAGCTGTAATTTTTTAATTGTCTCACTATGTATTGTGTGTTAATTATTATGTATACGTTAGTTTACTGTCAAATTATTTGATTACGATAGTAAGAAATAACTATTAGTATGTAAATTTAAAATACAATTTATTTTAAACACACAAATACAGTATTTACAATATTTTTAACATGCATAGTATTAATATTAATAATTCAAAATGAATAAATAGAAAATTAAAACAAATTTGGTCCCTGTGGCAGCATTTCCTCGCTGTAGTGTGTGTGGTATATCTACCAGGCGCAAGCTTAAATCTTTAATTTAGTTAAATAACTATTATATCTATATAGTTAAATTGAAAACCCTGAAAATATTTTTTATTAACTTTCAGACATAAATGCTCTAAAGCTGTGGCGATATCTTGATCCGGCGTTAGGTCCTCGCAAGATTCCAGTAGCAGGCGATCACGTGACAAAATGCGCGGAACTCGTCAATGGCGATGGTATACGCGTACACGTGGAAGCGTCGCGTATAGAACTCGTTCAGAACGGAACGAATATTGACGTCGGCTTACAGTTTGTGTATACTTATGATAAGTGATTGTTTTCAGAAATATATTTATTTATTTTTATAATAAGTGTTTTATTTTGTTAGTCCTTTATTTGTTTAGAGATTTTAATGCTTCGAAAAGTGGTAAGAAACGTAAGAAAAGTTTCTAAAACTCTTTGAACAATTTTATTAAAAAAATAATCTTTGTTTTTACGGTCAAGTTTAGAAATTTATTGGTTAGTTTATTTGTTGTGAGCACTGAATACAGTTGTGAATTTCCAACATGCCTTTAGGCACATCAATGTGTAAGTAAGCATTTTGCGAATGTATATGCATCTGCATAAAGTATTTAATGACGAAATATAGTATTGCCATCAGAAGAGCTATAGATTTACGTTTTGTTAATTTCTGTCTCATCGCATTATGTGTATGTGTGTGTATCTCATGTTAAATGTTTTATTAAAATTTGATTATATAGTCGCAAGGAGTTATAATGGGTTAAAAAATAAAAGAGCTGCAATTTTATATTATATTTAAATAACATATAAACGTTTATTCACATAAAAATGTTTAACATCGCGAAAACGATATGGCGGCGATCCCCGGTGGTCGCAGGCTATGCGAACGCGAAATACCTAAATAATCCAATATTTACACACTTATATAATACAAACACATAAAAAAAAAACGATTTCCATAGCTGTGATTTAGGGCTGATGATTGATTTACCACAAACAATTTGATTAAACAAAATACAGTGTAATCTGTATAACTCGCACCTCGTTAAATCGACATCCTCAGTGAGACGCAAAAAAATTGCCATTCCTTTCCGCTGAACCTTTTAAGTGTGCGGTATCTCGAATTATTTAGACGTTGCTACTCGAACAAAATGTTATTTCCCTACGAAATATTGATAATACATATTTATACTCTCTAAAAACGGACAAGTCGGAGTTAATAAAATATATTGACGTCTTACTTGGCATTCCCCGAAATAATAACAATTAAAAAGAATGTTCGGGGTTCGGAGTATTGTTATTGTCATTGTACG
Source organism: Pieris brassicae (assembly GCF_905147105.1). Lineage (NCBI taxonomy): Eukaryota > Metazoa > Arthropoda > Insecta > Lepidoptera > Pieridae > Pieris > Pieris brassicae. The sequence goes on along the minus strand of NC_059671.1, from coordinate 2,647,840 downwards.
TAGTTTAAATCAAAATAACGGATTTGTTTAGTGTACAGTTTACTTCATTAATATGTAAAAATATATACAACAAAACTTATTTGAATTGTGATTCAAATTCGACTCTACAAATGGAAAAATACACATAGAAATCGCGGCTTCGTATGTCGAAATTTCAGCAGTCAAATCATATGTATCTAAGTTCTTGTTAAGTTGAAAATCTCGTTAGCATTTCCCTTGACATTCGAGTTATAGAGATTCCATTGTATTACTAAATTTATTTAAAATGCAAAATTAATCTACTATTTCGAGACGACAAACATGAGTGAAAAATTGTAACTGCCTTTGACTTTGAATAAAATTCTTGCTTAATAAGTAAGAAAATATATTTTGGAATGTCGTGAATAAAGATCATAAAGAAGCATTTAGGTCGTAACTCAGTCTTTGTGTTTCTCACGATACCATAAATATGTCTATTGTGAAAAAGGCACTAAATAGAACCAAAAAACTAAAAGAAATGGCCACAAAAAATTTCACCAATATTGACTTAGACAAACCCTTCATCCATCCACGCAGGTTTGCGTACTATAAAGACTTTTTATTGCCATAAAACACTTCTTATAACATAAATAATATAAATGCATTTGAATGCTGTGAAAACTCCGCTCTTGGCATTCATGGTCATGCAACATTAAAGCAATAAAGTAAAAAATGATTATGTTATTTAGAAAAGTCCTTCCAGTCACGAGAATCAGGCCTCTTTACTGACATAACTATATCTGATGAGAATCAAGCAATAACTTTTATATACCTGTTTTGTTAAATAATTATTATATATATAAAAAAAATTAATGGAATTCTTAATTTGAATATTTTTTGCGAATTTATTTATCTATGGCGTACTACTTTTAAAATACATACGTGTTCACACATTTTACATAGAAATCTCATCATCTGTCTAGTAATATAATCAACGGTATTATTTTTATAGGAACGTTCATGTGATATATAAAACTAAAACATACGTTCAGTTTAAAAAAGAATTCAATCAAATCACACTTATATACATAAATGAATGAAATCCCAAGAGGGAGGCTTCGCCTTCCAATTTTAAAAAAAAATCAAAAGTACGAATTTATCGTTAAAATTGAAGATCTATGTAAAATCTATGTTCTAAGTAAATAAAACATTTATTTGTTTAATTTTAATGCGCTCTGTCGCCGTATAGTTCCTAATACTTTTCCATATTCGCGTTCGCATTTACCTCTAAAATTAAGTAAATCCTCGAATACTCATAATTAATTGGTTAGCTTGCTTTACCTAGACTTTTTAACACCTGAATCTACCAAAGTATTGTTAAGACTGCTGGCACGAGTTCACTTGCTTCTAAATAACACCGAGATATTTGACAAGATTTTAAAAACCATTTCAGCGTAATATTCACTAAAATACAAATTCAATTATTATTATCATAAACGCGCCAAAATGTTTTTTCTGGCCAAGATGGCGTCGCATGACTCACTTGTAAACACATGAGGAATTATTGATATTTTTACTCATATAAATACGTATTATGAATCTATAAAAAAACCAGCAAATAAAACTCCATGATAGTATTAATATTAAACAAGATATTATTAACATGCATACGTCATTGTCGATTCGACTAATCTGTTCTGTGTCGCGTAACTGACATATAAAAATCTATATTTTAACTGTGTTTTTTTTAGATAAATTATTATTATACCAGTGCTTTTACTCTTTAACGCCTTTTAAAGTCATGTTTTAGATAGATTACTCTTAACAATACTTTATTTTTCACTGTCATCTGTCAAATAAGCTTTTCGATAGAGTATTGAATTTTATAGAACTACTAAGAAGCGTCTATAATGGTCCTATAGTATATAGTAGTAGTTTTTTAGTAAGTTCAGAGTGCAGGTGTTAATAATTCCATATAATTAGAATATTCGAGAATAAACTCCACAAGTAAAAAAATAAACCAAATTTAACTAGACACCATTGTTGCCATAATTGCGGCCAAATAGTTATCTATTGTCGAATGGACATTATATAAAATATCTGACAAAAATCCTTTAGCAAAGGTTTATGAATAAGACGAGATTTTGACATTGATTACAGAATGTACTGAGATTTAAAACATACTAGAATATCCATGGTAGGTAAGATTTATTTCCTTTAAACGACAACAATAGCTAAACTAAGCAATTTTTAATGAAAACATTCTGATAAAATAAGGTTAAAATAAATCAATTAACATAAAAACCGTCTCGGAACTTATTTGTTGACATAAAAATACGATATAATGTTCCAATTTTCTAATCATTTCATAATTAACAGGGATATATACATATGTAAAAGCTCAATTCATTCTGTAACAGCCGCACTACGGCTTTTTTCTGCGATATTATTTTATACTAATTACAATATAAGTATTAGTCTAGCATTTAGTTTAAATCGCGGAAGAAACTCGAGTGCGGCGTTAACTTAAATCAGAACGCGGTTATGGTATTAATACCCGCAAATTAACGTACGTACTCGTACGTTATGTGGGCCCGTTGGCGAATAGTTTGTCAAGCCCCGCCCCTTCGGCTGATTCAACGGCGACACGCGGTTTCTCTTTAGGTACATTCATCGCTGGTAGATTAAGTATGAACACTTCCTTCTTGAATAATTGGCCTACATTTCTTCCGATCAGCTAGAAAAAAAAGCGGGTGACATTGATATAGTGGCAATGAAAGCCAGTAACTATTTAATGGAGGCCGCCCATTCTTTCCGTATCTACCTCAAGAATCACTGCGCAGTCCGAAAGCCTAAAAAAGGCGAAGCGCCCAAACCGGAGCGGAAGCCGAATAAGGCGGTGATATGGGTCGCTAAGGAGTACCCGAAGTGGCAACATATGATTTTGAGTACTCTCAAGGAGTTAAATGGGGTAACTATACTGTTATAACGTAATTAGTTTCGCTTGATTTATTTATTGTGTCCTCAAACATTGTGCAAAGCAATTTAAGATTAGCGTGCGATTATCCCTTTGTCTATGTGCGCATTTAACACTCGCTCGTACGGTTTACTGTATGTACGTTACATTGTGAAAACCGGCCGAAGTCTGATCGACTATCTGTCTATTACAAAAAACATACGGTCACGAAAGAGATAGAAATCTGTGGCTAAGACCTCAAAGTTTATACTGCCATTGGCATTGTCAAACATTGTAAAGAATTAACAAAAATGAGATTAAAAAAAACATGTCAAACTTTATATACACCCAAAAATTAGTTGGGAATTAATTTATTCAAATTACAATTAAAAGGAAATATAAAAATATATCCAGTTAAAGTGAGTTTACGAAAGCTTGACGGGAAGTTAGAAAACACATTAACGTCTTCGTCTAAGTTTTTAATGGCAATAATAACGAAAAGTTATATTTGTGAAAATTATTTAAATAGTAACTTATTAGTTCTAACCTCGTAACGCTTATTGGTATAAAAAATTATATAAAAACTGTTTATTTTATACCATATATATATGTATATAATCATCAAATCATTATGATTGCAGCCTTCAGGTCTCCCCGATAACAAAGTATTATCAACAAAACTTTCTGCTATAAACGATCTTAAAAAATATATGAAAAGAGTGATGACATTCGTTCAAGCCACAAGAGATAATCTACAAAAGATTGGTCCCGAAGCCCTCTCTGTTGCCTTGCCCTTTGATGAGGCCCAACTGCTTGAAGATAACAAACAATATCTGCTGAATACTTTGGATGTAAGTATTTGTAGGCTTAATATTTACCGCTTCGTATAAATTATTTATATTATCAGTAGAAAATATAATATGTTTATATGAAAAGATGTCAAGATGGGCGCAAATCTACAATTAAATTGTATTCATATTATTTAAGCATGTAAATTAATAAAAGTAACGATGCGATATTAATGTTCATATTACTTCGAGTATTTATTATGAAGTTAATTTTTTATAGCTTAGTCTGTTTCGAAGGACCAAAATAATTCTTTGACAATTTAAATAATCATTTAACGCATTAGTAACATTTTTAAAGTTTTGAATATTTCTTAATGCATACAGTTATACACCGGACTTAAACGATAGGCTGCTATGTCGGGGTTCCATTTTGAATTTTTAGTATGTTTGTAATCGGGACCTAAAGAAAACAAGAATTAAGAAGAAAAATGTTTTTATTTTATTTGAACCACATAATTAGGACAAACATGATATAAATTGACATACATACGTTAAAATATAAAAACAATTTACATTACTATGAATAAAATAACATAAACCGAAGTTATTTTATCGTAGGCGTCGTCGAATGCCGCCTGAAGACCTATTTTCTTTGCTTTTATAACAGTTAAGACTGTTGTTGATTCCGGTAGGTCTTTGCCAAATCACAGAATTTTTATTTTCGATTAAAAGTCTTTGATAATATTTAGTTAAAACTCGTGTTTTCTTGTTAGGTGAAAATTACAAATTTCTAGTAATTATAACATAATTAAAGATAAATCAATAATATTCACTGCGTACGTAAAACAATTCTACCCAAAACACGTTTGAACTTGTCGTTAACCAAAACGGACAGTAGAATGGGTAAACGAAAAACCTGTACTTTATTGTATACAGATAGTCTAAAAAAAAAAACAATTTATTACAAAACTTTTTATCTGTCATCGGAGATTTGTTTAAATAATTGGATTATTGTATAATTTTCTGAATCAACAGCTTGACGCAATCGAAGTCAAACATACATACAGTCCTGATACTCCAGAAAAAACGATAGAAGACTGTGCGCCTGGTAGTCCACATGTCAACTTTATTGCGGTACCTGGACTTACAGTGACCTTCACCAACCCCACACCGATGAGTGGATTGTTTACCATTTCTGTGACCCTGGTAGATGGGGATACGGTTGAGAAGATTAAAGCCAAGATCGCTAAAGAGATTAAGGCTATTAAAGGTTAGTAAAAAAAATTGGTTAAAATAAATCCAAAGTTATAGTCACCAGTAATACTCATTTTCAGTGGATTAGTGTTTTAACTATTCTAGGAAATATTCTCTAAGGATTCACTTGGATTGACAGAGTGTTTGTGGCTTAAAAGCAAATGGGAGAATTTCTGTGTTTGTTTGTATTATAATAATATAATATTTGTGTGTAAATAAATAATGCGAGTAAAATTTGATAAAGTTAGTTCTATTGAAATATAAACGCAATTTTTTACACAACTCGACGTTTCTTCACAGCAGTCGTGGTCAGCGACTGCTACATGAACTTGTCAAATAAATTTGATATAAAGGTTATATATAGGCCATCTATTGCTGGGAAGTATAAAGCAGTCAGCTGTAATTTTTTAATTGTCTCACTATGTATTGTGTGTTAATTATTATGTATACGTTAGTTTACTGTCAAATTATTTGATTACGATAGTAAGAAATAACTATTAGTATGTAAATTTAAAATACAATTTATTTTAAACACACAAATACAGTATTTACAATATTTTTAACATGCATAGTATTAATATTAATAATTCAAAATGAATAAATAGAAAATTAAAACAAATTTGGTCCCTGTGGCAGCATTTCCTCGCTGTAGTGTGTGTGGTATATCTACCAGGCGCAAGCTTAAATCTTTAATTTAGTTAAATAACTATTATATCTATATAGTTAAATTGAAAACCCTGAAAATATTTTTTATTAACTTTCAGACATAAATGCTCTAAAGCTGTGGCGATATCTTGATCCGGCGTTAGGTCCTCGCAAGATTCCAGTAGCAGGCGATCACGTGACAAAATGCGCGGAACTCGTCAATGGCGATGGTATACGCGTACACGTGGAAGCGTCGCGTATAGAACTCGTTCAGAACGGAACGAATATTGACGTCGGCTTACAGTTTGTGTATACTTATGATAAGTGATTGTTTTCAGAAATATATTTATTTATTTTTATAATAAGTGTTTTATTTTGTTAGTCCTTTATTTGTTTAGAGATTTTAATGCTTCGAAAAGTGGTAAGAAACGTAAGAAAAGTTTCTAAAACTCTTTGAACAATTTTATTAAAAAAATAATCTTTGTTTTTACGGTCAAGTTTAGAAATTTATTGGTTAGTTTATTTGTTGTGAGCACTGAATACAGTTGTGAATTTCCAACATGCCTTTAGGCACATCAATGTGTAAGTAAGCATTTTGCGAATGTATATGCATCTGCATAAAGTATTTAATGACGAAATATAGTATTGCCATCAGAAGAGCTATAGATTTACGTTTTGTTCATTTCTGTCTCATCGCATTATGTGTATGTGTGTGTATCTCATGTTAAATGTTTTATTAAAATTTGATTATATAGTCGCAAGGAGTTATAATGGGTTAAAAAATAAAAGAGCTGCAATTTTATATTATATTTAAATAACATATAAACGTTTATTCACATAAAAATGTTTAACATCGCGAAAACGATATGGCGGCGATCCCCGGCGGTCGCAGGCTATGCGAACGCGAAATACCTAAATAATCCAATATTTACACACTTATATAATACAAACACATAAAAAAAAACGATTTCCATAGCTGTGATTTAGGGCTGATGATTGATTTACCACAAACAATTTGATTAAACAAAATACAGTGTAATCTGTATAACTCGCACCTCGTTAAATCGACATCCTCAGTGAGACGCAAAAAAATTGCCATTCCTTTCCGCTGAACCTTTTAAGTGTGCGGTATCTCGAATTATTTAGACGTTGCTACTCGAACAAAATGTTATTTCCCTACGAAATATTGATAATACATATTTATACTCTCTAAAAACGGACAAGTCGGAGTTAATAAAATATATTGACGTCTTACTTGGCATTCCCCGAAATAATAACAATTAAAAAGAATGTTCGGGGTTCGGAGTATTGTTATTGTCATTGTACGTAGTTTAAATCAAAATAACGGATTTGTTTAGTGTACAGTTTACTTCATTAATATGTAAAAATATATACAACAAAACTTATTTGAATTGTGATTCAAATTCGACTCTACAAATGGAAAAATACACATAGAAATCGCGGCTTCGTATGTCGAAATTTCAGCAGTCAAATCATATGTATCTAAGTTCTTGTTAAGTTGAAAATCTCGTTAGCATTTCCCTTGACATTCGAGTTATAGAGATTCCATTGTATTACTAAATTTATTTAAAATGCAAAATTAATCTACTATTTCGAGACGACAAACATGAGTGAAAAATTGTAACTGCCTTTGACTTTGAATAAAATTCTTGCTTAATAAGTAAGAAAATATATTTTGGAATGTCGTGAATAAAGATCATAAAGAAGCATTTAGGTCGTAACTCAGTCTTTGTGTTTCTCACGATACCATAAATATGTCTATTGTGAAAAAGGCACTAAATAGAACCAAAAAACTAAAAGAAATGGCCACAAAAAATTTCACCAATATTGACTTAGACAAACCCTTCATCCATCCACGCAGGTTTGCGTACTATAAAGACTTTTTATTGCCATAAAACACTTCTTATAACATAAATAATATAAATGCATTTGAATGCTGTGAAAACTCCGCTCTTGGCATTCATGGTCATGCAACATTAAAGCAATAAAGTAAAAAATGATTATGTTATTTAGAAAAGTCCTTCCAGTCACGAGAATCAGGCCTCTTTACTGACATAACTATATCTGATGAGAATCAAGCAATAACTTTTATATACCTGTTTTGTTAAATAATTATTATATATATAAAAAAAATTAATGGAATTCTTAATTTGAATATTTTTTGCGAATTTATTTATCTATGGCGTACAACTTTTAAAATACATACGTGTTCACACATTTTACATAGAAATCTCATCATCTGTCTAGTAATATAATCAACGGTATTATTTTTATAGGAACGTTCATGTGATATATAAAACTAAAACATACGTTCAGTTTAAAAAAGAATTCAATCAAATCACACTTATATACATAAATGAATGAAATCCCAAGATTTCATATTAAAAAAAATTCAAAAGTACGAATTTATCGTTAAAATTGAAGATCTATGTAAAATCTATGTTCTAAGTAAATAAAACATTTATATGTTTAATTTTAATGCGCTCTGTCGCCGTATAGTTCCTAATACTTTTCCATATTCGCGTTCGCATTTACCTCTAAAATTAAGTAAATCCTCGAATACTCATAATTAATTGGTTAGCTTGCTTTACCTAGACTTTTTAACACCTGAATCTACCAAAGTATTGTTAAGACTGCTGGCACGAGTTCACCTGCTTCTAAATAACACCGAGATATTTGACAAGATTTTAAAAACCATTTCAGCGTAATATTCACTAAAATACAAATTCAATTCTTATTATCATAAACGCGCCAAAATGTTTTTTCTGGCCAAGATGGCGTCGCATGACTCACTTGTAAAGACATGAGGAATTTTTGATATTTTTACTCATATAAATACGTATTATGAATCTATAAAAAAACCAGCAAATAAAACTCCATGATAGTATTAATATTAAACAAGATATTATTAACATGCATACATCATTGTCGATTCGACTAATCTGTTCTGTGTCGCGTAAGTGACATATAAAAATCTATATTTTAACTGTGTTTTTTTTAGATAAATTATTACTTTACCAGTGATTTTACTCTTTAACGCCTTTTAAAGTCATGTTTTAGATAGATTACTCTTAACAATACTTTATTTTTCACTGTCATCTGTCAAATAGACTTTTCGATAGAGTATTGAATTTTATAGAACTACTAAGAAGCGTCTATAATGGTCCTATAGTAGTAGCTTTTTAGTAAGTTCAGAGTGCAGGTGTTAATAGTTCCATACAATTAGAATATTCGAGAATAAACTCCACAAGTAAAAAAATAAACCAAATTTAACTAGACACCATTGTTGCCATAATTGCGGCCAAATAGTTATCTATTGTCGAATGGACATTATATAAAATATCTGACAAAAATCCTTTAGCAAAGGTTTATGAATAAGACGAGATTTTGACATTGATTACAGAATGTACTGAGATTTAAAACATACTAGAATATCCATGGTAGGTAAGATTTATTTCCTTTAAACGACAACAATAGCTAAACTAAGCAATTTTTAATGAAAACATTCTGATAAAATAAGGTTAAAATAAATCAATTAACATAAAAACCGTCTCGGAACTTATTTGTTGACATAAAAATACGATATAATGTTCCAATTTTCTAATCATTTCATAATTAACAGGGATATATACATATGTAAAAGCTCAATTCATTCTGTAACAGCCGCACTACGGCTTTTTTCTGCGATATTATTTTATACTAATTACAATATAAGTATTAGTCTAGCATTTAGTTTAAATCGCGGAAGAAACTCGAGTGCGGCGTTAACTTAAATCAGAACGCGGTTATGGTATTAATACCCGCAAATTAACGTACGTACTCGTACGTTATGTGGGCCCGTTGGCGAATAGTTTGTCAAGCCCCGCCCCTTCGGCTGATTCGACGGCGACACGCGGTTTCTCTTTAGGTACATTCATCGCTGGTAGATTAAGTATGAACACTTCCTTCTTGAATAATTGGCCTACATTTCTTCCGATCAGCTAGAAAAAAAAGCGGGTGACATTGATATAGTGGCAATGAAAGCCAGTAACTATTTAATGGAGGCCGCCCATTCTTTCCGTATCTACCTCAAGAATCACTGCGCAGTCCGAAAGCCTAAAAAAGGCGAAGCGCCCAAACCGGAGCGGAAGCCGAATAAGGCGGTGATATGGGTCGCTAAGGAGTACCCGAAGTGGCAACATATGATTTTGAGTACTCTCAAGGAGTTAAATGGGGTAACTATACTGTTATAACGTAATTAGTTTCGCTTGATTTATTTATTGTGTCCTCAAACATTGTGCAAAGCAATTTAAGATTAGCGTGCGATTATCCCTTTGTCTATGTGCGCATTTAACACTCGCTCGTACGGTTTACTGTATGTACGTTACATTGTGAAAACCGGCCGAAGTCTGATCGACTATCTGTCTATTAGAAAAAACATACTGTCACGAAAGAGATAGAAATCTGTGGCTAAGACCTCAAAGTTTATACTGCCATTGGCATTGTCAAACATTGTAAAGAATTAACAAAAATGAGATTAAAAAAAACATGTCAAACTTTATATACACACAAAAATTAGTTGGGAATTAATTTATTCAAATTACAATTAAAAGGAAATATAAAAATATATCCAGTTAAAGTGAGTTGACGAAAGCTTGACGGGAAGTTATAAAACACATTAACGTCTTCGTCTAAGTTTTTTAATGGCAATAATAACGAAAAGTTATATTTGTGAAAATTATTTAAATAGTAACTTATTAGTTCTAACCTCGTAACGCTTATTGGTATAAAAAATTATATAAAAACTGTTTATTTTATACCATACTTATATATATATATATATATATATATATATATATATATATATATATATATATTCAACATCAAATCATTATGATTGCAGCCTTCAGGTCTCCCCGATAACAAAGTATTATCAACAAAACTTTCTGCTATAAACGATCTTAAAAAATATATGAAAAGAGTGATGCCATTCGTTCAAGCCACAAGAGATAATCTACAAAAGATTGGTCCCTTGGCCTTCTCTGTTGCCTTGGCCTTTGATGAGGCCCAACTGCTTGAAGATAACAAACAATATCTGCTGAATACTTTGGGTGTAAGTATTTGTAGGCTTAATATTTATCGCTTCGTATAAATTATTTATATTATCAGTAGAAAATATAATATGTTTATATGAAAAGATGTCAAGATGGGCGCAAATCTACAATTAAATTGTATTCATATTATTTAAGCATGTAAATTAATAAAAGTAACGATGCGATATTAATGTTCATATTACTTCGAGTATTTAGTATGAAGTTAATTTTTTATAGCTTAGTCTGTTTCGAAGGACCAAAATAATTCTTTGACAATTTAAATAATCATTTAACGCATTAGTAACATTTTTAAAGTTTTGAATATTTCTTAATGCATACAGTTATACACCGGACTTAAACGATTTTTAGTATGTTTGTAATCGGGACCTAAAGAAAACAAGAATTAAGAAGAAAAATGTTTTTATTTTATTTGAACCACATAATTAGGACAAACATGATATAAATTGACATACATACGTTAAAATATAAAAACAATTTACATTACTATGAATAAAATAACATAAACCGAAGTTATTTTATCGTAGGCGTCGTCGAATGCCGCCTGAAGACCTATTTTCTTTGCTTTTATAACAGTTAAGACTGTTGTTGATTCCGGTAGGTCTTTTCCAAATCACAGAATTTTTATTTTCGATTAAAAGTCTTTGATAATATTTAGTTAAAACTCGTGTTTTCTTGTTAGGTGAAAATTACAAATTTCTAGTAATTATAACATAATTAAAGATAAATCAATAATATTCACTGCGTACGTAAAACAATTCTACCCAAAACACGTTTGAACTTATCGTTAACCAAAACGGACAGTAGAATGGGTAAACGAAAAACCTGTACTTTATTGTATACAGATAGTCTAAAAAAAAAACAATTTATTACAAAACTTTTTATCTGTCATCGGAGATTTGTTTAAATAATTGGATTATTGTATAATTTTCTGAATCAACAGCTTGACGCAATCGAAGTCAAACATACATACAGTCCTGATACTCCAGAAAAAACGATAGAAGACTGTGCGCCTGGTAGTCCACATGTCAACTTTATTGCGGTACCTGGACTTACAGTGACCTTCACCAACCCCACACCGATGAGTGGATTGTTTACCATTTCTGTGACCCTGGTAGATGGGGATACGGTTGAGAAGATTAAAGCCAAGATCGCTAAAGAGATTAAGGCTATTAAAGGTTAGTAAAAAAAATTGGTTAAAATAAATCCAAAGTTATAGTCACCAGTAATACTCATTTTCAGTGGATTAGTGTTTTAACTATTCTAGGAAATATTCTCTAAGGATTCACTTGGATTGACAGAGTGTTTGTGGCTTAAAAGCAAATGGGAGAATTTCTGTGTTTGTTTGTATTATAATAATATAATATTTGTGTGTAAATAAATAATGCAAGTAAAATCTGATAAAGTTAGTTCTATTGAAATATAAACGCAATTTTTTACACAACTCGACGTTTCTTCACAGCAGTCGTGGTCAGCGACTGCTACATGAACTTGTCAAATAAATTTGATATAAAGGTTATATATAGGCCATCTATTGCTGGGAAGTATAAAGCAGTCAGCTGTAATTTTTTAATTGTCTCACTATGTATTGTGTGTTAATTATTATGTATACGTTAGTTTACTGTCAAATTATTTGATTACGATAGTAAGAAATAACTATTAGTATGTAAATTTAAAATACAATTTATTTTAAACACACAAATACAGTATTTACAATATTTTTAACATGCATAGTATTAATATTAATAATTCAAAATGAATAAATAGAAAATTAAAACAAATTTGGTCCCTGTGGCAGCATTTCCTCGCTGTAGTGTGTGTGGTATATCTACCAGGCGCAAGCTTAAATCTTTAATTTAGTTAAATAACTATTATATCTATATAGTTAAATTGAAAACCCTGAAAATATTTTTTATTAACTTTCAGACATAAATGCTCTAAAGCTGTGGCGATATCTTGATCCGGCGTTAGGTCCTCGCAAGATTCCAGTAGCAGGCGATCACGTGACAAAATGCGCGGAACTCGTCAATGGCGATGGTATACGCGTACACGTGGAAGCGTCGCGTATAGAACTCGTTCAGAACGGAACGAATATTGACGTCGGCTTACAGTTTGTGTATACTTATGATAAGTGATTGTTTTCAGAAATATATTTATTTATTTTTATAATAAGTGTTTTATTTTGTTAGTCCTTTATTTGTTTAGAGATTTTAATGCTTCGAAAAGTGGTAAGAAACGTAAGAAAAGTTTCTAAAACTCTTTGAACAATTTTATTAAAAAAATAATCTTTGTTTTTACGGTCAAGTTTAGAAATTTATTGGTTAGTTTATTTGTTGTGAGCACTGAATACAGTTGTGAATTTCCAACATGCCTTTAGGCACATCAATGTGTAAGTAAGCATTTTGCGAATGTATATGCATCTGCATAAAGTATTTAATGACGAAATATAGTATTGCCATCAGAAGAGCTATAGATTTACGTTTTGTTAATTTCTGTCTCATCGCATTATGTGTATGTGTGTGTATCTCATGTTAAATGTTTTATTAAAATTTGATTATATAGTCGCAAGGAGTTATAATGGATTAAAAAATAAAAGAGTTGCAATTTTATATTATATTTAAATAACATATAAACGTTTATTCACATAAAAATGTTTAACATGGCGAAAACGATATGGCGGCGATCCCCGGCGGTCGCAGGCTATGCGAACGCGAAATACCTAAATAATCCAATATTTACACACTTATATAATACAAACACATAAAAAACGATTTCCATAGCTGTGATTTAGGGCTGATGATTGATTTACCACAAACAATTTGATTAAACAAAATACAGTGTAATCTGTATAACTCGCACCTCGTTAAATGGACATCCTCAGTGAGACGCAAAAAAATTGCCATTCCTTTCCGCTGAACCTTTTAAGTGTGCGGTATCTCGAATTATTTAGACGTTGCTACTCGAACAAAATGTTATTTCCCTACGAAATATTGATAATACATATTTATACTCTCTAAAAACGGACAAGTCGGAGTTAATAAAATATATTGACGTCTTACTTGGCATTCCCCGAAATAATAACAATTAAAAAGAATGTTCGGGGTTCGGAGTATTGTTATTGTCATTGTACGTAGTTTAAATCAAAATAACGGATTTAATACACATAGAAATCGCGGCTTCGTATGTCGAAATTTCAGCAGTCAAATCATATGTATCTAATTTCTTGTTAAGTTGAAAATCTCGTTAGCATTTCCCTTGACATTCGAGTTATAGAGATTCCATTGTATTACTAAATTTACTTAAAATGCAAAATTAATCTACTATTTCGAGACGACTAACATGAGTGAAAAATTGTAACTGCCTTTGACTTTGAATAAAATTCTTGCTTAATAAGTAATAAAATATATTTTGGAATGTCGTAAATAAGGATGATAAAGTAGCATTTAGGTCGTAACTCAGTCTTTGTGTTTCTCACGATACCATAAATATGTCTATTGTGAAAAAGGCACTAAATAGAACCAAAAAACTAAAAGAAATGGCCACAAAAAATTTCACCAATATTGACTTAGACAAACCCTTCATCCATCCACGCAGGTTTGCGTACTATAAAGACTTTTTATTGCCATAAAACACTTCTTATAACATAAATAATATAAATGCATTTGAATGCTGTGAAAACTCCGCTCTTGGCATTCATGGTCATGCAATTTTAAAGCAATAAAGTACAAAATGATTATGTTATTTAGAAAAGTCCTTCCAGTCACGAGAATCAGGCCTCTTTACTGACATAACTATATCTGATGAGAATCAAGCAATAACTTTTATATACCTGTTTTGTTAAATAATTATTATATATATAAAAAAAATTAATGGAATTCTTAATTTGAATATTTTTTGCGAATTTATTTATCTATGGCGTACAACTTTTAAAATACATACGTGTTCACACATTTTACATAGAAATCTCATCATCTGTCTAGTAATATAATCAACGGTATTATTTTTATAGGAACGTTCATGTGATATATAAAACTAAAACATACGTTCAGTTTAAAAAAGAATTCAATCAAATCACACTTATATACATAAATGAATGAAATCCCAAGATTTCATATTAAAAAAAATTCAAAAGTACGAATTTATCGTTAAAATTGAAGATCTATGTAAAATCTATTTTCTAAGTAAATAAGTAATCTGTCGCCGTATAGTTCCTAATACTTTTCCATATTCGCGTTCGCATTTACCTCTAAAATTAAGTAAATCCTCGAATACTCATAATTAATTGGTTAGCTTGCTTTACCAAGACTTTTTAACACCTGAATCTACCAAAGTATTGTTAAGACTGCTGGCACGAGTTCACCTGCTTCTAAATAACACCGAGATATTTGACAAGATTTTAAAAACCATTTCAGCGTAATATTCACTAAAATACAAATTCAATTCTTATTATCATAAACGCGCCAAAATGTTTTTTCTGGCCAAGATGGCGTCGCATGACTCACTTGTAAAGACATGAGGAATTTTTGATATTTTTACTCATATAAATACGTATTATGAATCTATAAAAAAACCAGCAAATAAAACTCCATGATAGTATTAATATTAAACAAGATATTATTAACATGCATACATCATTGTCGATTCGACTAATCTGTTCTGTGTCGCGTAAGTGACATATAAAAATCTATATTTTAACTGTGTTTTTTTTAGATAAATTATTACTTTACCAGTGATTTTACTCTTTAACGCCTTTTAAAGTCATGTTTTAGATAGATTACTCTTAACAATACTTTATTTTTCACTGTCATCTGTCAAATAGACTTTTCGATAGAGTATTGAATTTTATAGAACTACTAAGAAGCGTCTATAATGGTCCTATAGTAGTAGCTTTTTAGTAAGTTCAGAGTGCAGGTGTTAATAATTCCATACAATTAGAATATTCGAGAATAAACTCCACAAGTAAAAAAATAAACCAAATTTAACTAGACACCATTGTTGCCATAATTGCGGCCAAATAGTTATCTATTGTCGAATGGACATTATATAAAATATCTGACAAAAATCCTTTAGCAAAGGTTTATGAATAAGACGAGATTTTGACATTGATTACAGAATGTACTGAGATTTAAAACATACTAGAATATCCATGGTAGGTAAGATTTATTTCCTTTAAACGACAACAATAGCTAAACTAAGCAATTTTTAATGAAAACATTCTGATAAAATAAGGTTAAAATAAATCAATTAACATAAAAACCGTCTCGGAACTTATTTGTTGACATAAAAATACGATATAATGTTCCAATTTTCTAATCATTTCATAATTAACAGGGATATATACATATGTAAAAGCTCAATTCATTCTGTAACAGCCGCACTACGGCTTTTTTCTGCGATATTATTTTATACTAATTACAATATAAGTATTAGTCTAGCATTTAGTTTAAATCGCGGAAGAAACTCGAGTGCGGCGTTAACTTAAATCAGAACGCGGTTATGGTATTAATACCCGCAAATTAACGTACGTACTCGTACGTTATGTGGGCCCGTTGGCGAATAGTTTGTCAAGCCCCGCCCCTTCGGCTGATTCGACGGCGACACGCGGTTTCTCTTTAGGTACATTCATCGCTGGTAGATTAAGTATGAACACTTCCTTCTTGAATAATTGGCCTACATTTCTTCCGATCAGCTAGAAAAAAAAGCGGGTGACATTGATATAGTGGCAATGAAAGCCAGTAACTATTTAATGGAGGCCGCCCATTCTTTCCGTATCTACCTCAAGAATCACTGCGCAGTCCGAAAGCCTAAAAAAGGCGAAGCGCCCAAACCGGAGCGGAAGCCGAATAAGGCGGTGATATGGGTCGCTAAGGAGTACCCGAAGTGGCAACATATGATTTTGAGTACTCTCAAGGAGTTAAATGGGGTAACTATACTGTTATAACGTAATTAGTTTCGCTTGATTTATTTATTGTGTCCTCAAACATTGTGCAAAGCAATTTAAGATTAGCGTGCGATTATCCCTTTGTCTATGTGCGCATTTAACACTCGCTCGTACGGTTTACTGTATGTACGTTACATTGTGAAAACCGGCCGAAGTCTGATCGACTATCTGTCTATTAGAAAAAACATACTGTCACGAAAGAGATAGAAATCTGTGGCTAAGACCTCAAAGTTTATACTGCCATTGGCATTGTCAAACATTGTAAAGAATTAACAAAAATGAGATTAAAAAAAACATGTCAAACTTTATATACACACAAAAATTAGTTGGGAATTAATTTATTCAAATTACAATTAAAAGGAAATATAAAAATATATCCAGTTAAAGTGAGTTGACGAAAGCTTGACGGGAAGTTATAAAACACATTAACATCTTCGTCTAAGTTTTTTAATGGCAATAATAACGAAAAGTTATATTTGTGAAAATTATTTAAATAGTAACTTATTAGTTCTAACCTCGTAACGCTTATTGGTATAAAAAATTATATAAAAACTGTTTATTTTATACCATACTTATATATATATATATATATATATATATATATATATATATATATATATTCAACATCAAATCATTATGATTGCAGCCTTCAGGTCTCCCCGATAACAAAGTATTATCAACAAAACTTTCTGCTATAAACGATCTTAAAAAATATATGAAAAGAGTGATGCCATTCGTTCAAGCCACAAGAGATAATCTACAAAAGATTGGTCCCGAAGCACTCTCTGTTGCCTTGGCCTTTGATGAGGCCCAACTGCTTGAAGATAACAAACAATATCTGCTGAATACTTTGGATGTAAGTATTTGTAGGCTTAATATTTACCGCTTCGTATAAATTATTTATATTATCAGTAGAAAATATAATATGTTTATATGAAAAGATGTCAAGATGGGCGCAAATCTACAATTAAATTGTATTCATATTATTTAAGCATGTAAATTAATAAAAGTAACGATGCGATATTAATGTTCATATTACTTCGAGTATTTAGTATGAAGTTAATTTTTTATAGCTTAGTCTGTTTCGAAGGACCAAAATAATTCTTTGACAATTTAAATAATCATTTAACGCATTAGTAACATTTTTAAAGTTTTGAATATTTCTTAATGCATACAGTTATACACCGGACTTAAACGATTTTTAGTATGTTTGTAATCGGGACCTAAAGAAAACAAGAATTAAGAAGAAAAATGTTTTTATTTTATTTGAACCACATAATTAGGACAAACATGATATAAATTGACATACATACGTTAAAATATAAAAACAATTTACATTACTATGAATAAAATAACATAAACCGAAGTTATTTTATCGTAGGCGTCGTCGAATGCCGCCTGAAGACCTATTTTCTTTGCTTTTATAACAGTTAAGACTGTTGTTGATTCCGGTAGGTCTTTTCCAAATCACAGAATTTTTATTTTCGATTAAAAGTCTTTGATAATATTTAGTTAAAACTCGTGTTTTCTTGTTAGGTGAAAATTACAAATTTCTAGTAATTATAACATAATTAAAGATAAATCAATAATATTCACTGCGTACGTAAAACAATTCTACCCAAAACACGTTTGAACTTATCGTTAACCAAAACGGACAGTAGAATGGGTAAACGAAAAACCTGTACTTTATTGTATACAGATAGTCTAAAAAAAAACAATTTATTACAAAACTTTTTATCTGTCATCGGAGATTTGTTTAAATAATTGGATTATTGTATAATTTTCTGAATCAACAGCTTGACGCAATCGAAGTCAAACATACATACAGTCCTGATACTCCAGAAAAAACGATAGAAGACTGTGCGCCTGGTAGTCCACATGTCAACTTTATTGCGGTACCTGGACTTACAGTGACCTTCACCAACCCCACACCGATGAGTGGATTGTTTACCATTTCTGTGACCCTGGTAGATGGGGATACGGTTGAGAAGATTAAAGCCAAGATCGCTAAAGAGATTAAGGCTATTAAAGGTTAGTAAAAAAAATTGGTTAAAATAAATCCAAAGTTATAGTCACCAGTAATACTCATTTTCAGTGGATTAGTGTTTTAACTATTCTAGGAAATATTCTCTAAGGATTCACTTGGATTGACAGAGTGTTTGTGGCTTAAAAGCAAATGGGAGAATTTCTGTGTTTGTTTGTATTATAATAATATAATATTTGTGTGTAAATAAATAATGCGAGTAAAATTTGATAAAGTTAGTTCTATAGAAATATAAACGCAATTTTTTACACAACTCGACGTTTCTTCACAGCAGTCGTGGTCAGCGACTGCTACATGAACTTGTCAAATAAATTTGATATAAAGGTTATATATAGGCCATCTATTGCTGGGAAGTATAAAGCAGTCAGCTGTAATTTTTTAATTGTCTCACTATGTATTGTGTGTTAATTATTATGTATACGTTAGTTTACTGTCAAATTATTTGATTACGATAGTAAGAAATAACTATTAGTATGTAAATTTAAAATACAATTTATTTTAAACACACAAATACAGTATTTACAATATTTTTAACATGCATAGTATTAATATTAATAATTCAAAATGAATAAATAGAAAATTAAAACAAATTTGGTCCCTGTGGCAGCATTTCCTCGCTGTAGTGTGTGTGGTATATCTACCAGGCGCAAGCTTAAATCTTTAATTTAGTTAAATAACTATTATATCTATATAGTTAAATTGAAAACCCTGAAAATATTTTTTATTAACTTTCAGACATAAATGCTCTAAAGCTGTGGCGATATCTTGATCCGGCGTTAGGTCCTCGCAAGATTCCAGTAGCAGGCGATCACGTGACAAAATGCGCGGAACTCGTCAATGGCGATGGTATACGCGTACACGTGGAAGCGTCGCGTATAGAACTCGTTCAGAACGGAACGAATATTGACGTCGGCTTACAGTTTGTGTATACTTATGATAAGTGATTGTTTTCAGAAATATATTTATTTATTTTTATAATAAGTGTTTTATTTTGTTAGTCCTTTATTTGTTTAGAGATTTTAATGCTTCGAAAAGTGGTAAGAAACGTAAGAAAAGTTTCTAAAACTCTTTGAACAATTTTATTAAAAAAATAATCTTTGTTTTTACGGTCAAGTTTAGAAATTTATTGGTTAGTTTATTTGTTGTGAGCACTGAATACAGTTGTGAATTTCCAACATGCCTTTAGGCACATCAATGTGTAAGTAAGCATTTTGCGAATGTATATGCATCTGCATAAAGTATTTAATGACGAAATATAGTATTGCCATCAGAAGAGCTATAGATTTACGTTTTGTTCATTTCTGTCTCATCGCATTATGTGTATGTGTGTGTATCTCATGTTAAATGTTTTATTAAAATTTGATTATATAGTCGCAAGGAGTTATAATGGGTTAAAAAATAAAAGAGCTGCAATTTTATATTATATTTAAATAACATATAAACGTTTATTCACATAAAAATGTTTAACATCGCGAAAACGATATGGCGGCGATCCCCGGCGGTCGCAGGCTATGCGAACGCGAAATACCTAAATAATCCAATATTTACACACTTATATAATACAAACACATAAAAAAAACGATTTCCATAGCTGTGATTTAGGGCTGATGATTGATTTACCACAAACAATTTGATTAAACAAAATACAGTGTAATCTGTATAACTCGCACCTCGTTAAATCGACATCCTCAGTGAGACGCAAAAAAAATGCCATTCCTTTCCGCTGAACCTTTTAAGTGTGCGGTATCTCGAATTATTTAGACGTTGCTACTCGAACAAAATGTTATTTCCCTACGAAATATTGATAATACATATTTATACTCTCTAAAAACGGACAAGTCGGAGTTAATAAAATATATTGACGTCTTACTTGGCATTCTCAGAAATAATAACAATTAAAAAGAATGTTCGGGGTTCGGAGTATTGTTATTGTCATTGTACGTAGTTTAAATCAAAATAACGGATTTGTTTAGTGTACAGTTTACTTCATTAATATGTAAAAATATATACAACAAAACTTATTTGAATTGTGATTCAAATTCGACTCTACAAATGGAAAAATACACATAGAAATCGCGGCTTCGTATGTCGAAATTTCAGCAGTCAAATCATATGTATCTAAGTTCTTGTTAAGTTGAAAATCTCGTTAGCATTTCCCTTGACATTCGAGTTATAGAGATTCCATTGTATTACTAAATTTATTTAAAATGCAAAATTAATCTACTATTTCGAGACGACAAACATGAGTGAAAAATTGTAACTGCCTTTGACTTTGAATAAAATTCTTGCTTAATAAGTAAGAAAATATATTTTGGAATGTCGTGAATAAAGATCATAAAGTAGCATTTAGGTCGTAACTCAGTCTTTGTGTTTCTCACGATACCATAAATATGTCTATTGTGAAAAAGGCACTAAATAGAACCAAAAAACTAAAAGAAATGGCCACAAAAAATTTCACCAATATTGACTTAGACATCCCTTCATCCATCCACGCAGGTTTGCGTACTATAAAGACTTTTTATTGCCATAAAACACTTCTTATAACATAAATAATATAAATGCATTTGAATGCTGTGAAAACTCCGCTCTTGGCATTCATGGTCATGCAACATTAAAGCAATAAAGTAAAAAATGATTATGTTATTTAGAAAAGTCCTTCCAGTCACGAGAATCAGGCCTCTTTACTGACATAACTATATCTGATGAGAATCAAGCAATAACTTTTATATTCCTGTTTTGTTAAATAATTATTTAAAAAATTAATGGAATTCTTAATTTGAATATTTTTTGCGAATTTATTTATCTATGGCGTACAACTTTTAAAATACATACGTGTTCACACATTTTACATAGAAATCTCATCATCTGTCTAGTAATATAATCAACGGTATTATTTTTATAGGAACGTTCATGTGATATATAATACTAAAACATACGTTCAGTTTAAAAAAGAATTGAATCAAATCACACTTATATACATAAATGAATGAAATCCCAAGATTTCATATTAAAAAAAAATTCATAAGTACGAATTTATCGTTAAAATTGAAGATCTATGTAAAATCTATGTTCTAAGTAAATAAAACATTTATATGTTTAATTTTAATGCGCTCTGTCGCCGTATAGTTCCTAATACTTTTCCATATTCGCGTTCGCATTTACCTCTAAAATTAAGTAAATCCTCGAATACTCATAATTAATTGGTTAGCTTGCTTTACCTAGACTTTTTAACACCTGAATCTACCAAAGTATTGTTAAGACTGCTGGCACGAGTTCACCTGCTTCTAAATAACACCGAGATATTTGACAAGATTTTAAAAACCATTTCAGCGTAATATTCACTAAACTACAAATTCAATTCTTATTATCATAAACGCGCCAAAATGTTTTTTCTGGCCAAGATGGCGTCGCATGACTCACTGTAAACACATGAGGAATTATTGAGATTTTTACTCATATAAATACGTATTATGAATCTATAAAAAAAACCAGCAAATAAAACTCCATAGTATTAATATTAAACAAGATATTATCAACATGTATACGTCATTGTCGATTCGACTAATCTGTTCTGTGTCGCGTAACTGACATATAAAAATCTATATTTTAACTGTGTTTTTTTTAGATAAATTATTATTATACCAGTGATTTTACTGTTTAACGCCTTTTAAAGTCTAGTTTTAGATAGATTACTCTTAACAATACTTTATTTTTCACTGTCATCTGTCAAATAGGCTTTTCGATAGAGTATTGAATTTTATAGAACTACTAAGAAGCGTCTATAATGGTCCTATAGTAGTAGCATTTTAGTAAGTTCAGAGTGCAGGTGTTAATAATTCCATACAATTAGAATATTCGAGAATAAACTCCACAAGTTAAAAAATAAACCAAATTTAACTAGACACCATTGTTGCCATAATTGCGGCCAAATAGTTATCTATTGTCGAATGGACATTATATAAAATATATGACAAAAATCCTTTACCAAAGGTTTATGAATAAGACGAGATTTTGACATTGATTACAGAATGTACTGAGATTTAAAACATACTGGTAGGTAAGATTTATTTCCTTTAAACGACAACAATAGCTAACCTAAGCAATTTTTAATGAAAACATTCTGATAAAATAAGGTTAAAATAAATCAATTAACATAAAAACCGTCTCGGAACTTATTTGTTGACATAAAAATACGATATAATGTTGCAATTTTCTAATCATTTCATAATTAACAGGGACATATACATATGTAAAAGCTCAATTCATTCTGTAACAGCCGCACTACGGCTTTTTTCTGCGATATTATTTTATACTAATTACAATATAAGTATTAGTCTAGCATTTAGTTTAAATCGCGGAAGAAACTCGAGTGCGGCGTTAACTTAAATCAGAACGCGGTTATGGTATTAATACCCGCAAATTAACGTACGTACTCGTACGTTATGTGGGCCCGTTGGCGAATAGTTTGTTTCCTTCTTGAATAATTGGCCTACATTTCTTCCGACCAGCTAGAAAAAAAAGCGGGTGACATTGATATAGTGGCAATGAAAGCCAGTAACTATTTAATGGAGGC
Organism: Pieris brassicae; assembly: GCF_905147105.1. Taxonomy (NCBI): domain Eukaryota; kingdom Metazoa; phylum Arthropoda; class Insecta; order Lepidoptera; family Pieridae; genus Pieris; species Pieris brassicae. The sequence continues at coordinate 2,624,570 of NC_059671.1, read as the reverse complement.
CGCCCATTCTTTCCGTATCTACCTCAAGAATCACTGCGCAGTCCGAAAGCCTAAAAAAGGCGAAGCGCCCAAACCGGAGCGGAAGCCGAATAAGGCGGTGATATGGGTCGCTAAGGAGTACCCGAAGTGGCAACATATGATTTTGAGTACTCTCAAGGAGTTAAATGGGGTAACTATACTGTTATAACGTAATTAGTTTCGCTTGATTTATTTATTGTGTCCTTAAACATTGTGCAAAGCAATTTAAGATTAGCGTGCTGTTACACCCTTATTCTGTTAGCCTTAGAGCTGACTTCATTATTCCTTTTCAACACATAAACACCTTGCTTCCTATAAAACCAACATCCGCTCTAACCCCAGTTAGTTGTATCCTACTACTTACTCAAGACGGTTGCTCCAAATTCATATTTTGTTTTTTTAAAAAGCTATATTCATAAACAGTTATAACAATTGGTGGCAGCGCAAAGGGATTTTTAAATAAATCCTCGGTTCGTCTCTAAGTTACGCGTGTGAAAAGTTTAAAAAGTGGAAAAGTGCAAGTGCCCATTTATCTAAAAGCAATACCACTTCCTACACGTGAGAGCAATTCATATTCAGGAGTTAATCGGAAAAATCCATCCTTAAGAAAAAAAGGAATATATATAAATAACTGCAAACAACTCAACCTTATTCAAGTGCCCGTAAATCTGCAACAACCATAAATTAATATCAATTCATCTCATCAGCATCGAGAGTGACAATCAACTACAGCAACAACCTCGACGGGATGTTTATACTATCCATTCTCAAGACATTAAATATTCTGTAAGTCTTTGGTCATATTATTTTTAATTGTTTTATTTTTTCTATTTACTTTTGTAAGTTCTGTGTATATTTTATTTTGTGTGTAATATTAAAATGGAAAGCCGAACACTAAGCCCGGGTGGTACCAAACCCGAAGTCTGCATCACTGACACAGAAGATGAAAACGCTCTTCTTCCCCCTCCTGGACCTATCACCAGATCAAAAAAGAAACCTTCACCTACAATTTTACAAACTAGATCCGAATTAGAGTTATCAATTCTACTTAAATTCATTAAACCATTCGACGGTTCTAGAAACAAATTAAATTCATTCCTATCAAACTGTAATAATGCTTACGAACTAGCTTCAGAATATCAAAAAGAAATCTTATTTAAATTCATTCTTTGCCAATTAGAGGGTAAAGCAGAAACAGCCTGTTCAATTAAAGAATTTTCGAATTGGCCCCAACTCAAAGAATTTCTTAAAACCCAGTTTAGCGAAAGAAAACATTACACACATTTACTCACAGACTTGCAAGAGTGTAAACAGTTAGCCAATGAACCCGTCAGCCAATATGCACTTAGAATAGAAACATACCTTTCACAATTATTAACGGAAATATCAATCAACCACGGGCATAAGAATAGGGAAATGTATGGCAGAACCGCGGCTATGGAAGAATTAGCCCTCCATCACTTTCAAATGGGGTTGTCCCCAAGAATCTCCAACATCGTTAGATGTAAATCTCCAAAGTCGCTCAACGAAGCTATCAACATCGCCACTTCCGAAGAAAAAATCCAACAATTCCTATTCAAAACAAATTCCCATAAAGAAAAATTTACTAAAGTCTCAATTCACAAATCCGATCCTCCTCCTACTTCTTCAAACCCGAAACCAATTCCTTTCTGCAAATATTGTAAAAATTCAGGGCATACCTTAGAAAATTGCAGAAAGAGGGAATATAATAATAAATTTAAATCTCAAAATCCAAGGACACCTCAGCGTGTCCATAACCTTATTCAACAGGACAACTCAAATTCCGACTCAAACGAGGGTTACGACACGGTCGATTACGATTCTGATTCAAAAAACGAGTAACCGTCTCGTCCCGGTGTCGTGCGGGACCTTCAATTCGAAAATCGACACCCTCAACGCCAATTACTAAATCCTCTGTATCCGTGCAGCAGAGTAAAACCTCTGACCTGCTAACTACTAAATCCTCTGTATCCGTGCAGCAGAATAAAACCTCTGACCTGCCAATTACTAAATCCTCTGTATCCGTGCAGCAGAATAAAACCTCTGACCTGCCAATTACTAAATCCTCTGTATCCGTGCAGCAGAATAAAACCTCTGACCTGCCAATTACTAAATCCTCTGTATCCGTGCAGCAGAGTAAAACCTCTGACCTGCCAACTACTAAATCCTCTGTATCCGTGCAGCAGAATAAAACCTCTGACCTGCCAATTACTAAATCCTCTGTATCCGTGCAGCAGAGTAAAACCTCTGACCTGCCAACTACTAAATCCTCTGTATCTGCGCAGGAGTGTACCACTAACCTGCCAAAGCCTACTAGATCCTATGAAATACTCAGCGACCCTTCGAAAACGCTCTTACCTCATGTCTTGGTTGATTCATCAGTATCTGATATCCCATTATCCCTTTTAGTAGACTCTGGATCATCGATAAGCCTTTTGAAAAACATATCAATTCAGAAACAACCCCGAATCATTAAAGAATCTATTCAAATAAAAGGAATCGATTCTTCAGACGAAGCTATTAATACAGCTGGTCATTTTCAGTTAAAACTAAAAATTTCAAATTCCACATTGACTCATAAATTTCACATTGTAAATAATATTAATTTACCATACGATGGTATCATAGGTTCCGACATGCTTAACGCCCTCAGCTGTAAAATAGATTACACAAAGGACTTACTCTATATAGGTAAAATTACGACCAAACTATTTTTTAATGAACCTATCTATTTAATTCCGCCAAGAACCGAAGCTATAATCGAATGCTCTATTTCCAATCCTAAATTAAAAGAAGGTTTAATCCTAGATCAAAAGATTTATCCTAACCTATTGGTAGCTAACTGCTTAGTAACTGTAAAAGAAAATAAAAGAATTAATGTATCAGTCCTAAATATTTCAGAGGAACCTATAAACCTGAAATCAAATTTTAATCTTAATTTAACTCCTATAGACACTTATAAACTGTTGTACTAATATGATTAATAAATATTCAACAATATTTATTAATCATATTAGTACAACCAAATGTACTGTTCAAAGAACCAAGGAAGTCTTAAATCAACTACGAATTTTTCACTTAAATAATGAAGAAAGAGAAGCTCTTCTCCAACTATGCTCTTATTATTCGGATATATTTCATCTTCCAAACGAAAACCTCACATATACTAATGCCATGAGACATGAGATTAGAACAACCACCGACATTCTAATTCATACCAAAACATATCGTTTTCCGTTCCGTTTCATAAATACACAAAGTCGAAGTCCGTAACCAAATCGACAAGATGTTAAAACAACACATAATTGAACCTTCTAATTCCCCATGGTCCTCACCAATTTGGGTGGTACCCAAGAAACTAGATGCTTCTAACGTATAAAAATGGCGTGTTGTTATAGATTATCATAAGTTAAATGATATTTCAATAGGTGACACGTATCCTATTCCTCAGATTGCAGAAATCCTTGACCAACTTGGGTGTAGCAAATATTTCTCCACGTTAGATCTAGCATCAGGCTTTCACCAAATCCAACTTAAGAATGAGGATAAACCCAAAACCGCCTTCACAGTACCTGAAGGTCATTTCCAATTCTGTCGAATGCCATTCGGACTGAAAAATGTCCCAGCAACCTTCCAAAGGCTGATGAACTCTGTATTGTCAGGACTCCAAGGAGACAGGTGCTTTGTTTACTTAGATGACATAGTCTGCTACTCTCCTGATCTTAATATACATATAAAAAATCTCGAATCCATCTTCCAGAGAATGCGCGAGTTCAATCTCAAATTACAACCAGACAAATGCGAGTTTCTGCGTCGCGAAGCCGGTTATCTTGGGCATATTATTTCCGAAGACGGTGTCAAGCCAAATCCAGACAAGGTCAAAGCTGTAATAAAATTCCCAATTCCTAAAAATCCGAAAGATATAAAATCTTTCCTCGGCCTTGTTTCATATTATCGAAGATTTATTCCAGACTTCTCAAACATTGCAAAACCCCTTACCTCTCTCCTTAAAAAGGATCAAATCTTTTCATGGGAAAATCAACAACAATTAGCATTTGAACTCCTTAAAGAAAAACTTACTTCAGCACCAGTCCTGTGCTATCCTGATTTCACGAAACCTTTCATTCTTACAACGGATGCTTCTTACCATGCTCTCGGAGTAGTCCTTTCACAAGGATCAACAGGTCAAGAAAGACCTATTGCTTTCGCATCCCGAACTCTCAATAAAAGTGAATCCAATTATAGCACAACTGAAAAGGAGTTGTTAGCTATCATATTTGGCTGTAAGACATTTAGACCATATTTATATGGACAAAAATTCCAAATCATTACAGATCATAAACCACTTAAATGGCTATTCAATCATAAAGATCCTTTCAGTAAGCTACAGCGGTGGCGCCTCAAGCTTGAGGAATACGATTATGAAATCATTTATAAAAAAGGAAAACTAAATTCCGCCGCCGACGCCTTATCCCGTTATCCCGTAAATCCTATATTACCTATAGAACATCCTAGTAACATTCCAAATCCTCAAGACGCCACACTAGATTCGGGACTAATGGATCTTCTCGTCACTCCACCATCATTTATTCCAGATGACGCTTTCATGTCACCCATTCCAATGGAAACCATGTCACACCCTGAAATCCAAATCGATAACATATCCGATTCTCCCATCGACCCTCAAAAGGTTTTAGATGAATTCCTAAACCTGGAATCTCAACCAGATACAGGTAATCCAAATAACTCCGAAACCGACCAATTAACCATTCCTGAATTCCCTGAAATTCCTAATATTGACTCTCCTATTACACAGGATTCAGACCGATCTGAACCTTTAATTCAAGAACTATTCAATGGAAATTATTCACAGTTTTCTAAGTTAACAAAATCCAAAACCTTTGAGTCTAACGCTAAAATTCTAGAATCAAACTATCGTCTATCCTTAAAAGTTCCGACAAAGTCATTATCATACCAACTTCAATCGACTTAGATGATAGCAATCCCTATGTCGAAGAAATACTTTCGGAACTAACAAATAAAGAAGAATTCCTAAATAAAGAAAGAACTCTATATTCTTATATCTTGTTAAATATTCGCGATAAGATCATATATTTATTATTTACAAAAGTTCACCATTTCGACAATTCATCTTATGAAATTATCTCTAAATCTTATCAACAAATAAGTATTACTAATTTTAAAGATCCTTTCGAATCCCATATATACACAAAACTGTATAATATAATTTTAATTCTATTTCATAATTCCAATATCTTCATTACTATTCATAAAAATTGTCTTATTTTCCCTTCACTTTCTGAAATAAAGAAAATTCTAAAAGAAAATCATGACATACCTATCGCAGGTCATTTAGGCACTATTCGCATGGTCAAACGCATCCAGGAAAAATATCACTGGAAGGGCATGCGCAGCGATATAGAAAACTATGTAAGATCCTGTAAATCATGTCAAGAAAATAAATCCTTGAGAAAATTAAACAGAGCACCGATGCAAATTACTACTACTTCTACTATTCCTTTCCAACGCATCGCAATGGATATAGTAGGTCCCTTATCTGAATCAGGAACTGCAAAGATAAAATTCATACTAACTCTACAAGATGATCTCACAAAGTTTTCCGTTGCATATCCAATCCGTTCCACGACCGCCGAAGAAACAAGTGACTGTTTAATACATTTTATCACACTCTTCGGTATACCTAAAAGTATTCTCACGGATCAAGGTACAAATTTTACGTCAAACCTCTTCAAGAAAACTTGTGATTTCATGAAAATAAAACAACTCTGGTCAAGCCCTTACCACCCACAAACACAAGGCGCCCTAGAACGTAGTCATTCCACGTTAAAGGAATACCTCAAATTATTTGTTCATCACCAAGAACAAGATAATTGGCCTAGATATGTATACACGGCTATTATGACCTATAATACATCCGTTCATTGTACTACTAACTACACCCCTTACGAACATTTGTTTGGACAAAAACCCTCTATTCCTGATTCAATATATAATACAAATCCTGATACCACATACCCTGAGTATCTCAAAATGCTAACTCATAGATTAAAATACTCAAGAGAAAAAGCCCTCGAAAATATCACAAAAGCTAAAGAAAGGTCAAAACAATATTACGACTCTCATACCAGACCCATAACGTGTAAAGTAGGCGATTATGTCTATGTTAATAATCATTTAAGACTCCGGAAAGCACTTTCCCCTATATGGAAAGGCCCTTATAAAATAATAAGGATAAACGGTAAAAATAACCTTACCTTACTTATTAACAGACGTCATGTCACACATCATTTCGATGAAGTGAAACCCGCTAATGTTTCACATGACTATAACATATTATAATGTTAATAACGTTAGAACCCATTATTAATTTTACTATATTATCTTATTTTATTAACCATATAAATTACATTTATTAAGATAATATTTTCGTTACAGTGTATTGGCCTACGGAGAATTCATACATCCAATCACTCACAGTCCCGGGTTGTATTTTGACCCGATTGGGAAACTAAACATAAACACTGGGTATTTAGATATTGTATCACCTCTCGATATATCCCACATAGAACCACACTTAGGAAATATAAATTCAATTTTAGTTACCATTAAATACATATGTCGACAACTACAATTAGAAACAATAGACAATCTAGAATGTCAAAACATACTAGAACCCTTAACAGTCAGATACCATGACTTAGTTAATGAGTTTTCTTCTATTTCCCATTTAACGGACAGCAACAGACATAAAAGATCAGCCTGGCTTGGTGGCATCGGATCCCTTGCTAAAATAGTTTTTGGCACCCTAAATGAGGACGATGCTATCAGATATGATAACGCAATACGTAATAGCGAAAATAATGAAAAAAGGTTGGCCTCCTTAATAAAAGAAAACATATTAGTCACTAGTTCCACTCTATTTAAAATTAATGAAACCTTATATAAAATTAAAATTAACGAAGCCAATCTTAATAACGCTATCAACGAATTCTCAGTACATATAAAAAAACTTAAGTGTAATTTCCGATCAAATATTAGTAAAATCCAAAATTAATTCTATAATAAACAGCTTAGAAGCTTCCATGCTAACATTGTCGTTTCAACTCTCTGACATTGTCTATGCGATCATTCTCAGTAATAAAAACATCCTTCATCCGGCCATCTTAACGCCAAAACAACTGTACTTAGAACTCGTTGACTATTATAAACATTTACCTGTAGATTATAAGTTCCCAGTAGAATTAGAATTAAACAACATGTACTCGTTAATGAATGTATCCGGTGTAACGTGTTATAGCTTTAATAACAAAATCATTTTTATTCTAAGAATTCCATTAGTGTCTCCAATTAGTTTTAATTTATATGAAACAATAGCACTACCAACGCCCTATAGCAATGTTAATCCAACCGCTTTCAGTTTTATTATTCCTAGTTTTAAATATATCGGAGTGACCAAAGACAAGTCAGAATATTGTCATTTAGATAGTCTTAATACCTGCAAATTTGTTAATCTCAACAACTATATTTGTGACATCATGAACACCTTTTCAACAACTGAAAACCCTAGTTGTGAAACTGAAATCCTGTTAAATTTAATTAATAAACTCCCAAACCAATGTAAAATAGAATTCATACATGGTACAGTAGATATTTGGAAAACTCTTTATAATAACAATTGGCTTTGTATACAATCTCATACCAATAAACTGTTTATAGAATGCTTAAACCAAAATGTAATCGAGAAAAATCTACACGGCATTGGAATTGTTAAAATCCCCATTAACTGTAAAGCACATTGTAAAGGTACGAAATTAATTCCCAAGCTAAAAGTATATTCTTTTAATACCACAGATATTCATGTACAATCAGATTTCAATCTAATTAATGATTCATGTTGTAATTTCGATAAGGTTGTAAACAAATTGAATAATGAGGCTCCTTTAAAACTATTAAATATTAACTTAGACACTTATGCAAACGAACTTAAATCAAAATCAAAGGTCATATCAGCTACCGCTGATGAAATTATAAATCAACATACAATTTTAAAATACGAGACTCAGTATTCAATCATTTTCTATATAATCATAGGAATTATATTAATGTACTGTATTTTTAAGATTTCTTTTATAATAAAGAAACGCAGCCGTCTCCTATCTAGATCCTCTCAATCACAACTTGGTGACTTACCTATAACTCAAGTTACCCCTATTACCTCTTCTATATCTCAAGAATCCATACAACCCCATCACTCTAATCCTGAAATTAATCAAACAAAAAATATCCCAGCACCTAGCATCAGAAGGCACCTATAGAGTATATCTTTTCCTAAACTTCGAATTATAACCCCGAAGTTTAGTCTTACCCCAGGAGATGTTACACCCTTATTCTGTTAGCCTTAGAGCTGACTTCATTATTCCTTTTCAACACATAAACACTTTGCTTCCTATAAAACCAACATCCGCTCTAACCCCAGTTAGTTGTATCCTACTCCTTACTCAAGACGGTTGCTCCAAATTCATATTTTGTTTTTTTAAAAAGCTATATTCATAAACAGTTATAACAGTACGTAAAACAATTCTACCCAAAACACGTTTGAACTTGTCGTTAACCAAAACGGACAGTAGAATGGGTAAACGAAAAACCTGTACTTTATTGTATACAGATAGTCTAAAAAAAAACCAATTTATTACAAAACTTTTTGTCTGTCATCGGAGATTTGTTTAAATAATTGGATTATTGTATAATTTTCTGAATCAACAGCTTGACGCAATCGAAGTCAAACATACATACAGTCCTGATACTCCAGAAAAAACGATAGAAGACTGTGCGCCTGGTAGTCCACATGTCAACTTTATTGCGGTACCTGGACTTACAGTGACCTTCACCAACCCCACACCGATGAGTGGATTGTTTACCATTTCTGTGACCCTGGTAGATGGGGATACGGTTGAGAAGATTAAAGCCAAGATCGCTAAAGAGATTAAGGCTATTAAAGGTTAGTAAAAAAAATTGGTTAAAATAAATCCAAAGTTATAGTCACCAGTAATACTCATTTTCAGTGGATTAGTGTTTTAACTATTCTAGGAAATATTCTCTAAGGATTCACTTGGATTGACAGAGTGTTTGTGGCTTAAAAGCAAATGGGAGAATTTCTGTGTTTGTTTGTATTATAATAATATAATATTTGTGTGTAAATAAATAATGCAAGTAAAATTTGATAAAGTTAGTTCTATTGAAATATAAACGCAATTTTTTACACAACTCGACGTTTCTTCACAGCAGTCGTGGTCAGCGACTGCTACATGAACTTGTCAAATAAATTTGATATAAAGGTTATATATAGGCCATCTATTGCTGGGAAGTATAAAGCAGTCAGCTGTAATTTTTTAATTGTCTCACTATGTATTGTGTGTTAATTATTATGTATACGTTAGTTTACTGTCAAATTATTTGATTACGATAGTAAGAAATAACTATTAGTATGTAAATTTAAAATACAATTTATTTTAAACACACAAATACAGTATTTACAATATTTTTAACATGCATAGTATTAATATTAATAATTCAAAATGAATAAATAGAAAATTAAAACAAATTTGGTCCCTGTGGCAGCATTTCCTCGCTGTAGTGTGTGTGGTATATCTACCAGGCGCAAGCTTAAATCTTTAATTTAGTTAAATAACTATTATATCTATATAGTTAAATTGAAAACCCTGAAAATATTTTTTATTAACTTTCAGACATAAATGCTCTAAAGCTGTGGTGATATCTTGATCCGGCGTTAGGTCCTCGCAAGATTCCAGTAGCAGGCGATCACGTGACAAAATGCGCGGAACTCGTCAATGGCGATGGTATACGCGTACACGTGGAAGCGTCGCGTATAGAACTCGTTCAGAACGGAACGAATATTGACGTCGGCTTACAGTTTGTGTATACTTATGATAAGTGATTGTTTTCAGAAATATATTTATTTATTTTTATAATAAGTGTTTTATTTTGTTAGTCCTTTATTTGTTTAGAGATTTTAATGCTTCGAAAAGTGGTAAGAAACGTAAGAAAAGTTTCCAAAACTCTTTGAACAATTTTATTAAAAAAATAATCTTTGTTTTTACGGTCAAGTTTAGAAATTTATTGGTTAGTTTATTTGTTGTGAGCACTGAATACAGTTGTGAATTTCCAACATGCCTTTAGGCACATCAATGTGTAAGTAAGCATTTTGCGAATGTATATGCATCTGCATAAAGTATTTAATGACGAAATATAGTATTGCCATCAGAAGAGCTATAGATTTACGTTTTGTTCATTTCTGTCCCATCGCATTATGTGTATGTGTGTGTATCTCATGTTAAATGTTTTATTAAAATTTGATTATATAGTCGCAAGGAGTTATAATGGGTTAAAAAATAAAAGAGCTGCAATTTTATATTATATTTAAATAACATATAAACGTTTATTCACATAAAAATGTTTAACATCGCGAAAACGATATGGCGGCGATCCCCGGCGGTCGCAGGCTATGCGAACGCGAAATACCTAAATAATCCAATATTTACACACTTATATAATACAAACACATAAAAAAAAAACGATTTCCATAGCTGTGATTTAGGGCTGATGATTGATTTACCACAAACAATTTGATTAAACAAAATACAGTGTAATCTGTATAACTCGCACCTCGTTAAATCGACATCCTCAGTGAGACGCAAAAAAATTGCCATTCCTTTCCGCTGAACCTTTTAAGTGTGCGGTATCTCGAATTATTTAGACGTTGCTACTCGAACAAAATGTTATTTCCCTACGAAATATTGATAATACATATTTATACTCTCTAAAAACGGACAAGTCGGAGTTAATAAAATATATTGACGTCTTACTTGGCATTCCCCGAAATAATAACAATTAAAAATAATGTTCGGGGTTCGGAGTATTGTTATTGTCATTGTACGTAGTTTAAATCAAAATAACGGATTTGTTTAGTGTACAGTTTACTTCATTAATATGTAAAAATATATACAACAAAACTTATTTGAATTGTGATTCAAATTCGACTCTACAAATGGAAAAATACACATAGAAATCGCGGCTTCGTATGTCGAAATTTCAGCAGTCAAATCATATGTATCTAAGTTCTTGTTAAAAAAATTAATCTACTATTTCGAGGCGACATGAGTGAAAAATTGTAACTACCTTTGACTTTGAATAAAATTCTTGCTTAATAAGTAAGAAAATATATTTTGGAATGTCGTAAATAAGGATCATAAAGTAGCATTTAGGTCGTAACTCAGTCTTTGTGTTTCTCACGATACCATAAATATGTCTATTGTGAAAAAGGCACTAAATAGAACCAAAAAACTAAAAGAAATGGCCACAAAAAATTTCACCAATATTGACTTAGTTACTAGTAAAAACCGAACAAACAAACCCTTCATCCATCCACGCAGGTTTGCGTACTATAAAGACTTTTTATTGCCATAAAACACTTCTTATAACATAAATAATATAAATGCATTTGAATGCTGTGAAAACTCCGCTCTTGGCATTCATGGTCATGCAACATTAAAGCAATAAAGTAAAAAATGATTATGTTATTTAGAAAAGTCCTTCCAGTCACGAGAATCAGGCCTCTTTACTGACATAACTATATCTGATGAGAATCAAGCAATAACTTTTATATACCTGTTTTGTTAAATAATTATTATATATATATAAAAATTTAATGGAATTCTTAATTTGAATATTTTTTGCGAATTTATTTATCTATGGCGTACAACTTTTAAAATACATACGTGTTCACACATTTTACATAGAAATCTCATCATGTGTCTAATAACATAATCAACGGTATTATTTTTATAGGAACGTTCATGTGATATATAAAACTAAAACGTACTTTCAGTTAAAAAAAAGAATTCAATCAAATCACACTTATATACATAAATGAATGAAAATCGCCTTAAAATTTTAAAAATAATTCAAAAGTACGAATTTATCGTTAAAATTGAAGATCTATGTAAAATCTATGTTCTAAGTAAATAAAACATTTATATGTTTAATTTTAATGCGCTCTGTTGCCGTATAGTTCCTAATACTTTTCCATATTCGCGTTCGCATTTACCTCTAAAATTAAGTAAATCCTCGAATACTCATAATTAATTGGTTAGCTTGCTTTACCTAGACTTTTTAACACCTGAATCTACCAAAGTATTGTTAAGACTGCTGGCACGAGTTCACCTGCTTCTAAATAACACCGAGATATTTGACAAGATTTTAAAAACCATTTCAGCGTAATATTCACTAAAATACAAATTCAATTCTTATTATCATAAACGCGCCAAAATGTTTTTTCTGGCCAAGATGGCGTCGCATGACTCACTTGTAAACACATGAAGAATTATTGATATTTTTACTCATATAAATACGTATTATGAATCTATAAAAAAACCAGCAAATAAAACTCCATGATAGTATTAATATTAAACAAGATATTATCAACATGTATACGTCATTGTCGATTCGACTAATCTGTTCTGTGTCGCGTTACTGACTCTTTAACGCCTTTTAAAGTCATGTTTTAGATAGATTACTCTTAACAATACTTTATTTTTCACTGTCATCTGTCAAATAGGCTTTTCGATAGAGTATTGAATTTTATAGAACTACTAAGAAGCGTCTATAATGGTCCTATAGTAGTAGCTTTTTAGTAAGTTCAGAGTGCAGGTGTTAATAATTCCACACAATTAGAATATTCGAGAATAAACTCCACAAGTTAAAAAATAAACCAAATTTAACTAGACACCATTGTTGCCATAATTGCGGCCAAATAGTTATCTATTGTCGAATGGACATTATATAAAATATGTGACAAAAATCCTTTACCAAAGGTTTATGAATAAGACGAGATTTTGACATTGATTACAGAATGTACTGAGATTTAAAACATACTAGAATATCCATGGTAGGTAAGATTTATTTCCTTTAAACGACAACAATAGCTAAACTAAGCAATTTTTAATGAAAACATTCTGATAAAATTAGGTTAAAATAAATCAATTAACATAAAAATCGTCTCGGAACTTATTTGTTGACATAAAAATACGATATAATGTTGCAATTTTCTAATCATTTCATAATTAACAGGGACATATACATATGTAAAAGCTCAATTCATTCTGTAACAGCCGCACTACGGCTTTTTTCTGCGATATTATTTTATACTAATTTCAATATAAGTATTAGTCTAGCATTTAGTTTAAATCGCGGAAAAAACTCGAGTGCGGCGTTAACTTAAATCAGAACGCGGTTATGGTATTAATACCCGCAAATTAACGTACGTACTCGTACGTTATGTGGGCCCGTTGGCGAATAGTTTGTCAAGCCCCGCCCCTTCGGCTGATTAGACGGCGCTACGCGGTTTCTCTTTAGGTACATTCATCGCTGGTAGATTAAGTATGAACACTTCCTTCTTGAATAATAGGCCTACATTTCTTCCGATCAGCTAGAAAAAAAAGCGGGTGACATTGATATAGTGGCAATGAAAGCCAGTAACTATTTAATGGAGGCCGCCCATTCTTTCCGTATCTACCTCAAGAATCACTGCGCAGTCCGAAAGCCTAAAAAAGGCGAAGCGCCCAAACCGGAGCGGAAGCCGAATAAGGCGGTGATATGGGTCGCTAAGGAGTACCCGAAGTGGCAACATATCATTTTGAGTACTCTCAAGGAGTTAAATGGGGTAACTATACTGTTATAACGTAATTAGTTTCGCTTGATTTATTTATTGTGTCCTCAAACATTGTGCAAAGCAATTTAAGATTAGCGTGCGATTATCCCTTTGTCTATGTGCGTATTTAACACTCGCTCGTACGGTGAACGTACATTGTGAAAACCGGCCGAAGTCTGATCGACTACTTGTCTATTAGAAAAAACATACGGTCACGAAAGAGATAGAAATCTGTGGCTAAGACCTCAAAGTTTATACTGCCATTGGCATTGTCAAACATTGTAAAGAATTAACAAAAATGAGATTAAAAAAAACATGTCAAACTTTATATACACACAAAAATTAGTTGGGAATTAATTTATTCAAATTACAATTAAAAGGAAATATAAAAATATATTCAGTTAAAGTGAGTTTACGAAAGCTTGACGGGAAGTTAGAAAACACATTAACGTCTTCGTCTAAGTTTTTAATGGCAATAATAACGAAAAGTTATATTTGTGAAAATTATTTAAATAGTAACTTATTAGTTCTAACCTCGTAACGCTTATTGGTATAAAAAATTATATAAAAACTGTTTATTTTATACCATATATATATGTATATAATCATCAAATCATTATGATTGCAGCCTTCAGGTCTCCCCGATAACAAAGTATTATCAACAAAACTTTCTGCTATAAACGATCTTAAAAAATATATGAAAAGAGTGATGCCATTCGTTCAAGCCACAAGAGATAATCTACAAAAGATTGGTCCCGAAGCCCTCTCTGTTGCCTTGCCCTTTGATGAGGCCCAACTGCTTGAAGATAACAAACAATATCTGCTGAATACTTTGGGTGTAAGTATTTGTAGGCTTAATATTTACTGCTTCGTATAAATTATTTATATTATCAGTAGAAAATATAATATGTTTATATGAAAAGATGTCAAGATGGGCTAGCTTAAATAATCTACAATTACATTGTATTTATATTATTTAAGCATGTAAATTAATAAAAGTAACGATGCGATATTAATGTTCATATTACTTCGAGTATTTATTATGAAGTTAATTTTTTATAGCTTAGTCTGTTTCGAAGGACCAAAATAATTCTTTGACAATTTAAATAATCATTTAACGCATTAGTAACATTTTTAAAGTTTTGAATATTTCTTAATGCATACAGTTATACACCGGACTTAAACGATAGGCTGCTATGTCGGGGTTCCATTTTGAATTTTTAGTATGTTTGTAATCGGGACCTAAAGAAAACAAGAATTAAAAAGAAAAATGTTTTTTTTTATTTGGACCACATAATTAGGACAAACACATGATATAAATTGACATACATACGTTAAAATATAAAAACAATTTACATTACTATGAATAAAATAACATAAACCGAAGTTATTTTATCGTAGGCGTCGTCGAATGCCGCCTGAAGACCTATTTTCTTTGCTTTTATAACAGTTAAGACTGTTGTTGATTCCGGTAGGTCTTTGCCAAATCACAGAATTTTTATTTTCGATTAAAAGTCTTTGATAATATTTAGTTAAAACTCGTGTTCTCTTGTTAGGTGAAAATTACAAATTTCTAGTAATTATAACATAATTAAAGATAAATCAATAATATTCACTGCGTACGTAAAACAATTCTACCCAAAACACGTTTGAACTTGTCGTTAACCAAAACGTACAGTAGAATGGGTAAACGAAAAACCTGTACTTTATTGTATACAGATAGTCTAAAAAAAATCAATTTATTACAAAACTTTTTATCTGTCATCGGAGATTTGTTTAAATAATTGGATTCTTGTATAATTTTCTGAATCAACAGCTTGACGCAATCGAAGTCAAACATACATACAGTCCTGATACTCCAGAAAAAACGATAGAAGACTGTGCGCCTGGTAGTCCACATGTCAACTTTATTGCGGTACCTGGACTTACAGTGACCTTCACCAACCCCACACCGATGAGTGGATTGTTTACCATTTCTGTGACCCTGGTAGATGGGGATACGGTTGAGAAGATTAAAGCCAAGATCGCTAAAGAGATTAAGGCTATTAAAGGTTAGTAAAAAAAATTGGTTAAAATAAATCCAAAGTTATAGTCACCAGTAATACTCATTTTCAGTGGATTAGTGTTTTAACTATTCTAGGAAATATTCTCTAAGGATTCACTTGGATTGACAGAGTGTTTGTGGCTTAAAAGCAAATGGGAGAATTTCTGTGTTTGTTTGTATTATAATAATATAATATTTGTGTGTAAATAAATAATGCAAGTAAAATTTGATAAAGTTAGTTCTATTGAAATATAAACGCAATTTTTTACACAACTCGACGTTTCTTCACAGCAGTCGTGGTCAGCGACTGCTACATGAACTTGTCAAATAAATTTGATATAGGCCATCTATTGCTGGGAAGTATAAAGCAGTCAGCTGTAATTTTTTAATTGTCTCACTATGTATTGTGTGTTAATTATTATGTATACGTTAGTTTACTGTCAAATTATTTGATTACGATAGTAAGAAATAACTATTTGTATGTAAATTTAAAATACAATTTATTTTAAACACACAAATACAGTATTTACAATATTTTTAACATGCATAGTATTAATATTAATAATTCAAAATGAATAAATAGAAAATTAAAACAAATTTGGTCCCTGTGGCAGCATTTCCTCGCTGTAGTGTGTGTGGTATATCTACCAGGCGCAAGCTTAAATCTTTAATTTAGTTAAATAACTATTATATCTATATAGTTAAATTGAAAACCCTGAAAATATTTTTTATTAACTTTCAGACATAAATGCTCTAAAGCTGTGGTGATATCTTGATCCGGCGTTAGGTCCTCGCAAGATTCCAGTAGCAGGCGATCACGTGACAAAATGCGCGGAACTCGTCAATGGCGATGGTATACGCGTACACGTGGAAGCGTCGCGTATAGAACTCGTTCAGAACGGAACGAATATTGACGTCGGCTTACAGTTTGTGTATACTTATGATAAGTGATTGTTTTCAGAAATATATTTATTTATTTTTATAATAAGTGTTTTATTTTGTTAGTCCTTTATTTGTTTAGAGATTTTAATGCTTCGAAAAGTGGTAAGAAACGTAAGAAAAGTTTCTAAAACTCTTTGAACAATTTTATTAAAAAAATAATCTTTGTTTTTACGGTCAAGTTTAGAAATTTATTGGTTAGTTTATTTGTTGTGAGCACTGAATACAGTTGTGAATTTCCAACATGCCTTTAGGCACATCAATGTGTAAGTAAGCATTTTGCGAATGTATATGCATCTGCATAAAGTATTTAATGACGAAATATAGTATTGCCATCAGAAGAGCTATAGATTTACGTTTTGTTCATTTCTGTCCCATCGCATTATGTGTATGTGTGTGTATCTCATGTTAAATGTTTTATTAAAATTTGATTATATAGTCGCAAGGAGTTATAATGGGTTAAAAAATAAAAGAGCTGCAATTTTATATTATATTTAAATAACATATAAACGTTTATTCACATAAAAATGTTTAACATCGCGAAAACGATATGGCGGCGATCCCCGGCGGTCGCAGGCTATGCGAACGCGAAATACCTAAATAATCCAATATTTACACACTTATATAATACAAACACATAAAAAAAAACGATTTCCATAGCTGTGATTTAGGACTGATGATTGATTTACCACAAACAATTTGATTAAACAAAATACAGTGTAATCTGTATAACTCGCACCTCGTTAAATCGACATCCTCAGTGAGACGCAAAAAAATTGCCATTCCTTTCCGCTGAACCTTTTAAGTGTGCGGTATCTCGAATTATTTAGACGTTGCTACTCGAACAAAATGTTATTTCCCTACGAAATATTGATAATACATATTTATACTCTCTAAAAACGGACAAGTCGGAGTTAATAAAATATATTGACGTCTTACTTGGCATTCCCCGAAATAATAACAATTAAAAAGAATGTTCGGGGTTCGGAGTATTGTTATTGTCATTGTACGTAGTTTAAATCAAAATAACGGATTTGTTTAGTGTACAGTTTACTTCATTAATATGTAAAAATATATACAACAAAACTTATTTGAATTGTGATTCAAATTCGACTCTACAAATGGAAAAATACACATAGAAATCGCGGCTTTGTATGTCGAAATTTCAGCAGTCAAATCATATGTATCTAAGTTCTTGTTAAAAAAATTAATCTACTATTTCGAGGCGACATGAGTGAAAAATTGTAACTACCTTTGACTTTGAATAAAATTCTTGCTTAATAAGTAAGAAAATATATTTTGGAATGTCGTAAATAAGGATCATAAAGTAGTATTTAGGTCGTAACTCAGTCTTTGTGTTTCTCACGATACCATAAACATGTCTATTGTGAAAAAGGCACTAAATAGAACCAAAAAACTAAAAGAAATGGCCACAAAAAATTTCACCAATATTGACTTAGTTACTAGTAAAAACCGAACAAACAAACCCTTCATCCATCCACGCAGGTTTGCGTACTATAAAGACTTTTTATTGCCATAAAACACTTCTTATAACATAAATAATATAAATGCATTTGAATGCTGTGAAAACTCCGCTCTTGGCATTCATGGTCATGCAACATTAAAGCAAGAAAGTAAAAAATGATTATGTTATTTAGAACCCTTCCAGTCACGAGAATCAGGCCTCTTTACTGACATAACTATATCTGATGAGAATCAAGCAATAACTTTTATATACCTGTTTTGTTAAATAATTATTATATATATATAAAAATTTAATGGAATTCTTAATTTGAATATTTTTTGCGAATTTATTTATCTATGGCGTACAACTTTTAAAATACATGGTTTCATAAAGACTGCAATAAACAAAATGAGATTTGCTGTGTAAATTGCAGTGGACCTCATTTAGCAATATCCAAAATGTGTCCAATAAAAATGAATAAAATCCTAGAAAAGAAAAATAAAATAACATATGCAAGCATTGCCAGCACAAAAGATAACAATGAGTTCCCTCCCCTTCCACCACGCTCCAACCCTGTAAATAAAAAAGTGATTAGTGTAAATAATGCACCCAAACATGTAAATAAATCTGTAAATATTAAGCCTGTCTCACAGGCTGTAAGTATTAATGATATAAAATCACAAATAATTGCAAACAGTGATGTACTTATGGCCCTGGTACAAACACTGGTTCAAATAGGTAATAAGAATGATAATGAGCCTATAACTACAACATTTATTAAAGATATACTTATTAAAAATTTGTCAATATAATGGATACACAACCATATACAACATCATCTCTACGTATTGCGCAATTTAATGTTCAAGGTGCAAATCATAAAAAACATCTTCTTACAAAATTCTTAAATGAAAATAATATTGATATTTGTTTACTAAATGAGACATGGTTAAAAGACCATCAATCTTTTTATATTTCCGGTTATAATTTCTACAATAAAAATTCAAAAAATCCTCGTAATGGTGTAGGAATATTAATTAAACCATATTTGAAACACAATGTTATAAATACTACTTTTTATGAAGATATTCAAACTATAGCCATAAGTATATACACAGAAAATACTACACTGTCTATTCTTTGTGTGTACTGTCCTCCGTCACGTAGGAGTATAAGAATGAATAGATTGCACAATATTATAAGAGAATTACCGAAGCCTCTTTTTGTAAGTGGTGATTTCAATGCACATCATATTGCTTTTGGATGTATGTCTACGAAAAGTCGAGGGAATAACTTATATAATATAATTGATGAATGTGATTTATGTATTTTGAATAATGGTAGCTTTACTACAGTAAATTATCCTACACGCAACCCCTCAGCAATAGATGTAAGCTTTGTTAGTCCATGTGTGGCTCCTCTTTGTGAATGGTCAGTACATGATGATGCTATGGGTAGTTATCATTATCCAACCATAACAAACATTACAATGTGCATTGAAAGATACACAATTAATAAACATGTTGACAGATTTTTATATGATAAAACAGATTGGACAAAGTATAGTGAATTGTCTGGTTTGGTCTTCCATGACATGATGGTTAGCGTAGAGAGTCCAATAAAATCTTATGATGAGTTTTGTAACCGGCTCAATAAACTCAAACTCATGGCAGTTCCTAGATTCACTAGGACTAACTTTAGGAGTAGACCACCAGCCCCTTGGTGGAACAGTATATGTGAACAAGCCGTAATACAATCTTACAAAGCCTTGAAATTGTATAGAAATGATTCAACAGAATATAATTACATCAACTATAAAAGATTAGATGCTTTAAAAAAACGCACTATAAAGGAGCAAAAAAGAATCAGTTGGAATGGTTTTTGCAATAGTTTCAATAGAACTACACCCATCAGTAAAATTTGGAATCTCATTAAAAAGTTTAAGGGTATCAGAATTGGTAATAAATCATATAGGGATGAATTTGTAGAGCCACTTTTAGATAAGTTATCAGATAGTAACAATTTACTTGACCCAAATTCATTAGACAATTATTTTAATATTAACAATGAAAATCCTCAATCTAATTTTTTATTGGATTCTTTTTCATGGTCTGAACTTTTAATGAGTATACAATCTAGAAGAAATACTAGTCCTGGTTTAGATGATTTTCCATATTTATTAATAAAACATCTATCTGAATCTGTACAAAAGCTATTTTTGAATGTTCTTAATAATCTATGGCATAAAAAACTCATACCAAGTTCATGGCAAACTCAATGTGTAATACCTATATTAAAACCAGATAAGTCACCTGAACAGATCAGTTCTTATCGTCCAATCTCGTTATCATCATGTATTGGAAAAATATTTGAAAATATGGTGAAATCTCGACTTGACTGGTATGCAGAATCCAATGATGTCATTCCACACATTCAATATGGATTTCGCAGAGGAAGAAGTTGTGTTGATAGCTTCATTTCTCTCATATCTGATCTGAAAAATGCAAAAAACAATAAATTACACACAGTTTGTGTATTTCTAGATGTGCAAGGTGCATTTGACAGTGTGGATCCTGGCATACTGGTGAAGGTACTCAGTAATTCTGGTATACCTGGACAATTACGTAAATGGATTTATGATTTCCTCAATAACAGAATACTATATGTTAGGCATAACAATATCTTATATGGACCTAGAACTGCATCAAAAGGTACTATACAAGGTGCCACATTATCACCCTTGTTGTATAATTTGTATACTTGTGAGATATGTAAATATGTTAATACTAAAAATGTAAATATACTTCAATTTGCAGATGATTTAGTGTTGTATAGTTCAGATGTAAATTTAACAGTAGCCATTGAAAATGTTAACACTGCCTTAAGACAGTTAAATAATTATTATCAACACACATTAAAATTGAAAATAAATGCTGGCAAAAGTAATTTAATGCTATTTGGAAAGGACACACCAGTAGTGGATGTTGTCTATAATGGTGATGTCATTCAAAGAGTCACCTCACACAAATTTTTAGGTATTATCATTGACCAGAAATTGTCATTTGAAGAACATATTAAATATGTATCTAGAAATGCATTAAATGGTGTTAACATTTTAAGATGTCTAGCAGGTGTTACATGGGGTGCAGATCCCAAAATACTTTCATTATTATATAAATCTATTGTAAGAAGTCATTTTGATTATAGTTCTTTAGCTTATTTAAATAGCACTCATGTACATAAATTGGATATATTGCAGAACAGAGCTTTGAGGATCATATCAGGAGCAATGTGTTCGACTCCCATAAGGGCCATGGAAGTCGAAACAAATATTATGCCATTGATATTGAGACGACTTATGCTTGCAGAAAGATACTGCCTGAAACTATTATCATCAAATAATATCCAAATTATAAATAGGATAATACCTCACCCAATCAATATAGATGGTCCACTCACTTCACCAAATGATCTCCTGAGAGGTACATCTCCAACTCTGTGCCAGATCTTCTTAGAAATACAATCTCATTATTCGAACATCAAAAAACTTTCACACTGGTCGTGTTACACTCATTCATACAGTTGTATCACTCATCCTATTACGATTTTATCCAATTTAATCGAAAATAATTCAGATTTACTGGCTTTTATAGAAGAAAATAACAAGTATTATACAATCTACACTGATGGCAGTAAAGGCAATGATTTTGTGAGAAGTGCGGTCTATGATTCTCAAAAAGATGTTGCTCAAAGCTTTGCTCTCGATAAAAAGTGCTCCATATTTACAGCAGAGGCATATGCAGTTTTTGCCGCTTTAAAATCTATAATTTCTATAAATAATTGTAAATATTTTCTAATTTTGACAGACTCTGAGTCTTTTAAATAGCCTTAAGCATTCTAATATTAATAATTTTAAAACTAATTATATTATTTATTTAATTAAAGATACTGTCTTACGGTTGCATAAAAAAGATATAACTGTTGCCTTTATGTGGGTACCCTCACATAAAGGTATTACTGGTAACGAAAAAGCAGACAAAGCTGCATATGAAGGGATTAACACTCTTAATGTCAGAAATGTGGTACAGGTTCCTATGACTGATTATTATTATTATATCAATAACTCGATAAAATTTTTATGGACAGCATTATGGAAAGAAGATCAAAAATTGAAAGGAAAATGGTATGGTAGTATACAGGAAAATTTACATATAAGACCCTGGTATGATGAGTTGAATACTAGCTGTATCGTGAGTCGTGAGTTCGTTACCACAATCAACAGATTGCGCTTTGGGCATAACACTGCACCCGCGCACCTCGCTAAACTTAATATTATAACTAACAATATTTGCTCTTTCTGTAATAATAACGAGATCGCAGATATCAACCATATCTTTTTTAAATGCCAAAACCAAATATTCATTTTTAATAGACTAATATTGGCAAGTGAAATAATGTAAATTAGTGATCCCTCCCGCCGCCAGTTGTGTGATTTGCTCAAAAACAAAAAGTGTTATAGTGCATTATATAAATACATCAAAAATACCGTGGGGAAGATTTAAGAAAACAAGTGAAACGATAGAATAACATGTGAATTAGTGACCGTAAATAAGACTTGGCTTAAAGGTCTCGTTACCAGGCCATAAAATTATTAAAAAAAAAAAAAATTAAAATACATACGTGTTCACACATTTTACATAGAAATCTCATCATGTGTCTAATAACATAATCAACGGTATTATTTTTATAGGAACGTTCATGTGATATATAAAACTAAAACATACTTTCAGTTAAAAAAAAGAATTCAATCAAATCACACTTATATACATAAATGAATGAAAATCGCCTTAAAATTTTAAAAATAATTCAAAAGTACGAATTTATCGTT
The DNA here is from genome assembly GCF_905147105.1 of Pieris brassicae. Classification (NCBI taxonomy): domain Eukaryota; kingdom Metazoa; phylum Arthropoda; class Insecta; order Lepidoptera; family Pieridae; genus Pieris; species Pieris brassicae. The sequence goes on along the minus strand of NC_059671.1, from coordinate 2,601,427 downwards.
AAAATTGAAGATCTATGTAAAATCTATGTTCTAAGTAAATAAAACATTTATATATTTAATTTTAATGCGCTCTGTCGCCGTATAGTTCCTAATACTTTTCCATATTCGCGTTCGCATTTACCTCTAAAATTAAGTAAATCCTCGAATAATCATAATTAATTGGTTAGCTTGCTTTACCTAGACTTTTTAACACCTGAATCTACCAAAGTATTGTTAAGACTGCTGGCACGAGTTCACCTGCTTCTAAATAACACCGAGATATTTGACAAGATTTTAAAAACCATTTCAGCGTAATATTCACTAAAATACAAATTCAATTCTTATTATCATAAACGCGCCAAAATGTTTTTTCTGGCCAAGATGGCGTCGCATGACTCACTTGTAAACACATGAAGAATTATTGATATTTTTACTCATATAAATACGTATTATGAATCTATAAAAAAACCAGCAAATAAAACTCCATGATAGTATTAATATTAAACAAGATATTATCAACATGTATACGTCATTGTCGATTCGACTAATCTGTTCTGTGTCGCGTTACTGACTCTTTAACGCCTTTTAAAGTCATGTTTTAGATAGATTACTCTTAACAATACTTTATTTTTCACTGTCATCTGTCAAATAGGCTTTTCGATAGAGTATTGAATTTTATAGAACTACTAAGAAGCGTCTATAATGGTCCTATAGTAGTAGCTTTTTAGTAAGTTCAGAGTGCAGGTGTTAATAATTCCATACAATTAGAATATTCGAGAATAAACTCCACAAGTTAAAAAATAAACCAAATTTAACTAGACACCATTGTTGCCATAATTGCGGCCAAATAGTTATCTATTGTCGAATGGACATTATATAAAATATGTGACAAAAATCCTTTACCAAAGGTTTATGAATAAGACGAGATTTTGACATTGATTACAGAATGTACTGAGATTTAAAACATACTAGAATATCCATGGTAGGTAAGATTTATTTCCTTTAAACGACAACAATAGCTAAACTAAGCAATTTTTAATGAAAACATTCTGATAAAATTAGGTTAAAATAAATCAATTAACATAAAAATCGTCTCGGAACTTATTTGTTGACATAAAAATACGATATAATGTTGCAATTTTCTAATCATTTCATAATTAACAGGGACATATACATATGTAAAAGCTCAATTCATTCTGTAACAGCCGCACTACGGCTTTTTTCTGCGATATTATTTTATACTAATTTCAATATAAGTATTAGTCTAGCATTTAGTTTAAATCGCGGAAAAAACTCGAGTGCGGCGTTAACTTAAATCAGAACGCGGTTATGGTATTAATACCCGCAAATTAACGTACGTACTCGTACGTTATGTGGGCCCGTTGGCGAATAGTTTGTCAAGCCCCGCCCCTTCGGCTGATTAGACGGCGCTACGCGGTTTCTCTTTAGGTACATTCATCGCTGGTAGATTAAGTATGAACACTTCCTTCTTGAATAATAGGCCTACATTTCTTCCGATCAGCTAGAAAAAAAAGCGGGTGACATTGATATAGTGGCAATGAAAGCCAGTAACTATTTAATGGAGGCCGCCCATTCTTTCCGTATCTACCTCAAGAATCACTGCGCAGTCCGAAAGCCTAAAAAAGGCGAAGCGCCCAAACCGGAGCGGAAGCCGAATAAGGCGGTGATATGGGTCGCTAAGGAGTACCCGAAGTGGCAACATATCATTTTGAGTACTCTCAAGGAGTTAAATGGGGTAACTATACTGTTATAACGTAATTAGTTTCGCTTGATTTATTTATTGTGTCCTCAAACATTGTGCAAAGCAATTTAAGATTAGCGTGCGATTATCCCTTTGTCTATGTGCGCATTTAACACTCGCTCGTACGGTGAACGTACATTGTGAAAACCGGCCGAAGTCTGATCGACTACTTGTCTATTAGAAAAAACATACGGTCACGAAAGAGATAGAAATCTGTGGCTAAGACCTCAAAGTTTATACTGCCATTGGCATTGTCAAACATTGTAAAGAATTAACAAAAATGAGATTAAAAAAAACATGTCAAACTTTATATACACACAAAAATTAGTTGGGAATTAATTTATTCAAATTACAATTAAAAGGAAATATAAAAATATATTCAGTTAAAGTGAGTTTACGAAAGCTTGACGGGAAGTTAGAAAACACATTAACGTCTTCGTCTAAGTTTTTAATGGCAATAATAACGAAAAGTTATATTTGTGAAAATTATTTAAATAGTAACTTATTAGTTCTAACCTCGTAACGCTTATTGGTATAAAAAATTATATAAAAACTGTTTATTTTATACCATATATATATGTATATAATCATCAAATCATTATGATTGCAGCCTTCAGGTCTCCCCGATAACAAAGTATTATCAACAAAACTTTCTGCTATAAACGATCTTAAAAAATATATGAAAAGTGTGATGCCATTCGTTCAAGCCACAAGAGATAATCTACAAAAGATTGGTCCCGAAGCCCTCTCTGTTGCCTTGCCCTTTGATGAGGCCCAACTGCTTGAAGATAACAAACAATATCTGCTGAATACTTTGGGTGTAAGTATTTGTAGGCTTAATATTTACTGCTTCGTATAAATTATTTATATTATCAGTAGAAAATATAATATGTTTATATGAAAAGATGTCAAGATGGGCTAGCTTAAATAATCTACAATTACATTGTATTTATATTATTTAAGCATGTAAATTAATAAAAGTAACGATGCGATATTAATGTTCATATTACTTCGAGTATTTATTATGAAGTTAATTTTTTATAGCTTAGTCTGTTTCGAAGGACCAAAATAATTCTTTGACAATTTAAATAATCATTTAACGCATTAGTAACATTTTTAAAGTTTTGAATATTTCTTAATGCATACAGTTATACACCGGACTTAAACGATAGGCTGCTATGTCGGGGTTCCATTTTGAATTTTTAGTATGTTTGTAATCGGGACCTAAAGAAAACAAGAATTAAAAAGAAAAATGTTTTTTTTTATTTGGACCACATAATTAGGACAAACACATGATATAAATTGACATACATACGTTAAAATATAAAAACAATTTACATTACTATGAATAAAATAACATAAACCGAAGTTATTTTATCGTAGGCGTCGTCGAATGCCGCCTGAAGACCTATTTTCTTTGCTTTTATAACAGTTAAGACTGTTATTGATTCCGGTAGGTCTTTGCCAAATCACAGAATTTTTATTTTCGATTAAAAGTCTTTGATAATATTTAGTTAAAACTCGTGTTCTCTTGTTAGGTGAAAATTACAAATTTCTAGTAATTATAACATAATTAAAGATAAATCAATAATATTCACTGCGTACGTAAAACAATTCTACCCAAAACACGTTTGAACTTGTCGTTAACCAAAACGGACAGTAGAATGGGTAAACGAAAAACCTGTACTTTATTGTATACAGATAGTCTAAAAAAAAAACAATTTATTACAAAACTTTTTATCTGTCATCGGAGATTTGTTTAAATAATTGGATTATTGTATAATTTTCTGAATCAACAGCTTGACGCAATCGAAGTCAAACATACATACAGTCCTGATACTCCAGAAAAAACGATAGAAGACTGTGCGCCTGGTAGTCCACATGTCAACTTTATTGCGGTACCTGGACTTACAGTGACCTTCACCAACCCCACACCGATGAGTGGATTGTTTACCATTTCTGTGACCCTGGTAGATGGGGATACGGTTGAGAAGATTAAAGCCAAGATCGCTAAAGAGATTAAGGCTATTAAAGGTCAGTAAAAAAAATTGGTTAAAATAAATCCAAAGTTATATATACCAGTAATACTCATTTTCAGTGGATTAGTGTTTTAACTGTTCTAGGAAATATTCTCTAAGGATTCACTTGGATTGACAGAGTGTTTGTGGCTTAAAAGCAAATGGGAGAATTTCTGTGTTTGTTTGTATTATAATAATATAATATTTGTGTGTAAATAAATAATGCAAGTAAAATTTGATAAAGTTAGTTCTATTGAAATATAAACGCAATTTTTTACACAACTCGACGTTTCTTCACAGCAGTCGTGGTCAGCGACTGCTACATGAACTTGTCAAATAAATTTGATATAAAGGTTATATATAGGCCACCTATTGCTGGGAAGTATAAAGCAGTCAGCTGTAATTTTTTAATTGTCTCACTATGTATTGTGTGTTAATTATTATGTATACGTTAGTTTACTGTCAAATTATATGATTACGATAGTAAGAAATAACTATTAGTATGTAAATTTAAAATACAATTTATTTTAAACACACAAATACAGTATTTACAATATTTTTAACATGCATAGTATTAATATTAATAATTCAAAATGAATAAATAGAAAATTAAAACAAATTTGGTCCCTGTGGCAGCATTTCCTCGCTGTAGTGTGTGTGGTATATCTACCAGGCGCAAGCTTAAATCTTTAATTTAGTTAAATAACTATTATATCTATATAGTTAAATTGAAAACCCTGAAAATATTTTTTATTAACTTTCAGACATAAATGCTCTAAAGCTGTGGTGATATCTTGATCCGGCGTTAGGTCCTCGCAAGATTCCAGTAGCAGGCGATCACGTGACAAAATGCGCGGAACTCGTCAATGGCGATGGTATACGCGTCCACGTGGAAGCGTCGCGTATAGAACTCGTTCAGAACGGAACGAATATTGACGTCGGCTTACAGTTTGTGTATACTTATGATAAGTGATTGTTTTCAGAAATATATTTATTTATTTTTATAATAAGTGTTTTATTTTGTTAGTCCTTTATTTGTTTAGAGATTTTAATGCTTCGAAAAGTGGTAAGAAACGTAAGAAAAGTTTCTAAAACTCTTTGAACAATTTTATTAAAAAAATAATCTTTGTTTTTACGGTCAAGTTTAGAAATTTATTGGTTAGTTTATTTGTTGTGAGCACTGAATACAGTTGTGAATTTCCAACATGCCTTTAGGCACATCAATGTGTAAGTAAGCATTTTGCGAATGTATATGCATCTGCATAAAGTATTTAATGACGAAATATAGTATTGCCATCAGAAGAGCTATAGATTTACGTTTTGTTCATTTCTGTCTCATCGCATTATGTGTATGTGTGTGTATCTCATGTTAAATGTTTTATTAAAATTTGATTATATAGTCGCAAGGAGTTATAATGGGTTAAAAAATAAAAGAGCTGCAATTTTATATTATATTTAAATAACATATAAACGTTTATTCACATAAAAATGTTTAACATCGCGAAAACGATATGGCGGCGATCCCCGGCGGTCGCAGGCTATGCGAACGCGAAATACCTAAATAATCCAATATTTACACACTTATATAATACAAACACATATAAAAAAACGATTTCCATAGCTGTGATTTAGGGCTGATCCTTGATTTACCACAAACAATTTGATTAAACAAAATACAGTGTAATCTGTATAACTCGCACCTCGTTAAATCGACATCCTCAGTGAGTCGCAAAAAAATTGCCATTCCTTTCCGCTGAACCTTTTAAGTGTACGGTATCTCGAATTATTTAGACGTTGCTACTCGAACAAAATGTTATTTCCCTACGAAATATTGATAATACATATTTATACTCTCTAAAAACGGACAAGTCGGAGTTAATAAAATATATTGACGTCTTACTTGGCATTCCCCGAAATAATAACAATTAAAAAGAATGTTCGGGGTTCGGAGTATTGTTATTGTCATTGTACGTAGTTTAAATCAAAATAACGGATTTGTTTAGTGTACAGTATACTTCATTAATATGTAAAAATATATACAACAAAACTTATTTGAATTGTGATTCAAATTCGACTCTACAAATGGAAAAATACACATAGAAATCGCGGCTTCGTATGTCGAAATTTCAGCAGTCAAATCATATGTATCTAAGTTCTTGTTAAAAAAATTAATCTACTATTTCGAGGCGACATGAGTGAAAAATTGTAACTACCTTTGACTTTGAATAAAATTCTTGCTTAATAAGTAAGAAAATATATTTTGGAATGTCGTAAATAAGGATCATAAAGTAGCATTTAGGTCGTAACTCAGTCTTTGTGTTTCTCACGATACCATAAACATGTCTATTGTGAAAAAGGCACTAAATAGAACCAAAAAACTAAAAGAAATGGCCACAAAAAATTTCACCAATATTGACTTAGTTACTAGTAAAAACCGAACAAACAAACCCTTCATCCATCCACGCAGGTTTGCGTACTATAAAGACTTTTTATTGCCATAAAACACTTCTTATAACATAAATAATATAAATGCATTTGAATGCTGTGAAAACTCCGCTCTTGGCATTCATGGTCATGCAACATTAAAGCAATAAAGTAAAAAATGATTATGTTATTTAGAAAAGTCCTTCCAGTCACGAGAATCAGGCCTCTTTACTGACATAACTATATCTGATGAGAATCAAGCAATAACTTTTATATACCTGTTTTGTTAAATAATTATTATATATATATAAAAATTTAATGGAATTCTTAATTTGAATATTTTTTGCGAATTTATTTATCTATGGCGTACAACTTTTAAAATACATACGTGTTCACACATTTTACATAGAAATCTCATCATGTGTCTAATAACATAATCAACGGTATTATTTTTATAGGAACGTTCATGTGATATATAAAACTAAAACGTACTTTCAGTTAAAAAAAAGAATTCAATCAAATCACACTTATATACATAAATGAATGAAAATCGCCTTAAAATTTTAAAAATAATTCAAAAGTACGAATTTATCGTTAAAATTGAAGATCTATGTAAAATCTATGTTCTAAGTAAATAAAACATTTATATGTTTAATTTTAATGCGCTCTGTTGCCGTATAGTTCCTAATACTTTTCCATATTCGCGTTCGCATTTACCTCTAAAATTAAGTAAATCCTCGAATACTCATAATTAATTGGTTAGCTTGCTTTACCTAGACTTTTTAACACCTGAATCTACCAAAGTATTGTTAAGACTGCTGGCACGAGTTCACCTGCTTCTAAATAACACCGAGATATTTGACAAGATTTTAAAAACCATTTCAGCGTAATATTCACTAAAATACAAATTCAATTCTTATTATCATAAACGCGCCAAAATGTTTTTTCTGGCCAAGATGGCGTCGCATGACTCACTTGTAAACACATGAAGAATTATTGATATTTTTACTCATATAAATACGTATTATGAATCTATAAAAAAACCAGCAAATAAAACTCCATGATAGTATTAATATTAAACAAGATATTATTAACATGCATACGTCATTGTCGATTCGACTAATCTGTTCTGTGTCGCGTAACTGACTCTTTAACGCCTTTTAAAGTCATGTTTTAGATAGATTACTCTTAACAATACTTTATTTTTCACTGTCATCTGTCAAATAGGCTTTTCGATAGAGTATTGAATTTTATAGAACTACTAAGAAGCGTCTATAATGGTCCTATAGTAGTAGCTTTTTAGTAAGTTCAGAGTGCAGGTGTTAATAATTCCATACAATTAGAATATTCGAGAATAAACTCCACAAGTTAAAAAATAAACCAAATTTAACTAGACACCATTGTTGCCATAATTGCGGCCAAATAGTTATCTATTGTCGAATGGACATTATATAAAATATGTGACAAAAATCCTTTACCAAAGGTTTATGAATAAGACGAGATTTTGACATTGATTACAGAATGTACTGAGATTTAAAACATACTAGAATATCCATGGTAGGTAAGATTTATTTCCTTTAAACGACAACAATAGCTAAACTAAGCAATTTTTAATGAAAACATTCTGATAAAATTAGGTTAAAATAAATCAATTAACATAAAAATCGTCTCGGAACTTATTTGTTGACATAAAAATACGATATAATGTTGCAATTTTCTAATCATTTCATAATTAACAGGGACATATACATATGTAAAAGCTCAATTCATTCTGTAACAGCCGCACTACGGCTTTTTTCTGCGATATTATTTTATACTAATTTCAATATAAGTATTAGTCTAGCATTTAGTTTAAATCGCGGAAAAAACTCGAGTGCGGCTTTAACTTAAATCACAACGCGGTTATTACCCGCAAATTAACGTACGTAGTCGTACGTTATGTGGGCCCGTTGGCGAATAGTTTGTCAAGCCCCGCCCCTTCGGCTGATTAGACGGCGCTACGCGGTTTCTCTTTAGGTACATTCATCGCTGGTAGATTAAGTATGAACACTTCCTTCTTGAATAATAGGCCTACATTTCTTCCGATCAGCTAGAAAAAAAAGCGGGTGACATTGATATAGTGGCAATGAAAGCCAGTAACTATTTAATGGAGGCCGCCCATTCTTTCCGTATCTACCTCAAGAATCACTGCGCAGTCCGAAAGCCTAAAAAAGGCGAAGCGCCCAAACCGGAGCGGAAGCCGAATAAGGCGGTGATATGGGTCGCTAAGGAGTACCCGAAGTGGCAACATATCATTTTGAGTACTCTCAAGGAGTTAAATGGGGTAACTATACTGTTATAACGTAATTAGTTTCGCTTGATTTATTTATTGTGTCCTCAAACATTGTGCAAAGCAATTTAAGATTAGCGTGCGATTATCCCTTTGTCTATGTGCGTATTTAACACTCGCTCGTACGGTGAACGTACATTGTGAAAACCGGCCGAAGTCTGATCGACTACTTGTCTATTAGAAAAAACATACGGTCACGAAAGAGATAGAAATCTGTGGCTAAGACCTCAAAGTTTATACTGCCATTGGCATTGTCAAACATTGTAAAGAATTAACAAAAATGAGATTAAAAAAAACATGTCAAACTTTATATACACACAAAAATTAGTTGGGAATTAATTTATTCAAATTACAATTAAAAGGAAATATAAAAATATATCCAGTTAAAGTGAGTTTACGAAAGCTTGACGGGAAGTTAGAAAACACATTAACGTCTTCGTCTAAGTTTTTAATGGCAATAATAACGAAAAGTTATATTTGTGAAAATTATTTAAATAGTAACTTATTAGTTCTAACCTCGTAACGCTTATTGGTATAAAAAATTATATAAAAACTGTTTATTTTATACCATATATATATATGTATATAATCATCAAATCATTATGATTGCAGCCTTCAGGTCTCCCCGATAACAAAGTATTATCAACAAAACTTTCTGCTATAAACGATCTTAAAAAATATATGAAAAGAGTGATGCCATTCGTTCAAGCCACAAGAGATAATCTACAAAAGATTGGTCCCGAAGCCCTCTCTGTTGCCTTGCCCTTTGATGAGGCCCAACTGCTTGAAGATAACAAACAATATCTGCTGAATACTTTGGGTGTAAGTATTTGTAGGCTTAATATTTACTGCTTCGTATAAATTATTTATATTATCAGTAGAAAATATAATATGTTTATATGAAAAGATGTCAAGATGGGCTAGCTTAAATAATCTACAATTACATTGTATTTATATTATTTAAGCATGTAAATTAATAAAAGTAACGATGCGATATTAATGTTCATATTACTTCGAGTATTTATTATGAAGTTAATTTTTTATAGCTTAGTCTGTTTCGAAGGACCAAAATAATTCTTTGACAATTTAAATAATCATTTAACGCATTAGTAACATTTTTAAAGTTTTGAATATTTCTTAATGCATACAGTTATACACCGGACTTAAACGATAGGCTGCTATGTCGGGGTTCCATTTTGAATTTTTAGTATGTTTGTAATCGGGACCTAAAGAAAACAAGAATTAAAAAGAAAAATGTTTTTTTTTATTTGGACCACATAATTAGGACAAACACATGATATAAATTGACATACATACGTTAAAATATAAAAACAATTTACATTACTATGAATAAAATAACATAAACCGAAGTTATTTTATCGTAGGCGTCGTCGAATGCCGCCTGAAGACCTATTTTCTTTGCTTTTATAACAGTTAAGACTGTTGTTGATTCCGGTAGGTCTTTGCCAAATCACAGAATTTTTATTTTCGATTAAAAGTCTTTGATAATATTTAGTTAAAACTCGTGTTCTCTTGTTAGGTGAAAATTACAAATTTCTAGTAATTATAACATAATTAAAGATAAATCAATAATATTCACTGCGTACGTAAAACAATTCTACCCAAAACACGTTTGAACTTGTCGTTAACCAAAACGGACAGTAGAATGGGTAAACGAAAAACCTGTACTTTATTGTATACAGATAGTCTAAAAAAAAAATCAATTTATTACAAAACTTTTTATCTGTCATCGGAGATTTGTTTAAATAATTGGATTATTGTATAATTTTCTGAATCAACAGCTTGACGCAATCGAAGTCAAACATACATACAGTCCTGATACTCCAGAAAAAACGATAGAAGACTGTGCGCCTGGTAGTCCACATGTCAACTTTATTGCGGTACCTGGACTTACAGTGACCTTCACCAACCCCACACCGATGAGTGGATTGTTTACCATTTCTGTGACCCTGGTAGATGGGGATACGGTTGAGAAGATTAAAGCCAAGATCGCTAAAGAGATTAAGGCTATTAAAGGTTAGTAAAAAAAATTGGTTAAAATAAATCCAAAGTTATAGTCACCAGTAATACTCATTTTCAGTGGATTAGTGTTTTAACTATTCTAGGAAATATTCTCTAAGGATTCACTTGGATTGACAGAGTGTTTGTGGCTTAAAAGCAAATGGGAGAATTTCTGTGTTTGTTTGTATTATAATAATATAATATTTGTGTGTAAATAAATAATGCAAGTAAAATTTGATAAAGTTAGTTCTATTGAAATATAAACGCAATTTTTTACACAACTCGACGTTTCTTCACAGCAGTCGTGGTCAGCGACTGCTACATGAACTTGTCAAATAAATTTGATATAGGCCATCTATTGCTGGGAAGTATAAAGCAGTCAGCTGTAATTTTTTAATTGTCTCACTATGTATTGTGTGTTAATTATTATGTATACGTTAGTTTACTGTCAAATTATTTGATTACGATAGTAAGAAATAACTATTTGTATGTAAATTTAAAATACAATTTATTTTAAACACACAAATACAGTATTTACAATATTTTTAACATGCATAGTATTAATATTAATAATTCAAAATGAATAAATAGAAAATTAAAACAAATTTGGTCCCTGTGGCAGCATTTCCTCGCTGTAGTGTGTGTGGTATATCTACCAGGCGCAAGCTTAAATCTTTAATTTAGTTAAATAACTATTATATCTATATAGTTAAATTGAAAACCCTGAAAATATTTTTTATTAACTTTCAGACATAAATGCTCTAAAGCTGTGGTGATATCTTGATCCGGCGTTAGGTCCTCGCAAGATTCCAGTAGCAGGCGATCACGTGACAAAATGCGCGGAACTCGTCAATGGCGATGGTATACGCGTACACGTGGAAGCGTCGCGTATAGAACTCGTTCAGAACGGAACGAATATTGACGTCGGCTTACAGTTTGTGTATACTTATGATAAGTGATTGTTTTCAGAAATATATTTATTTATTTTTATAATAAGTGTTTTATTTTGTTAGTCCTTTATTTGTTTAGAGATTTTAATGCTTCGAAAAGTGGTAAGAAACGTAAGAAAAGTTTCTAAAACTCTTTGAACAATTTTATTAAAAAAATAATCTTTGTTTTTACGGTCAAGTTTAGAAATTTATTGGTTAGTTTATTTGTTGTGAGCACTGAATACAGTTGTGAATTTCCAACATGCCTTTAGGCACATCAATGTGTAAGTAAGCATTTTGCGAATGTATATGCATCTGCATAAAGTATTTAATGACGAAATATAGTATTGCCATCAGAAGAGCTATAGATTTACGTTTTGTTCATTTCTGTCTCATCGCATTATGTGTATGTGTGTGTATCTCATGTTAAATGTTTTATTAAAATTTGATTATATAGTCGCAAGGAGTTATAATGGGTTAAAAAATAAAAGAGCTGCAATTTTATATTATATTTAAATAACATATTGTTACGAGCTAGGGGATCGGATAGAAAATGCCGTAGATTTATTCAAGGGTTTATTTCTTGGTAAATCAATGAGGAATTTATGGGCACAAATTAACCGCAGAGATGCACTAATTACACACACAAAACAATCACTAATTACTTCACTTATGCACACTTTTCACTGTAATTTATCACTTATATTCACTTTATTCGCACTTTATCGCTTCGGTGTTTCGCTCTTGTTATCGCATTCAAAACTAAGTGACTAGTCGCGTTTCGGCTCGCTTATATATCCCTGGGAATAATTCTAAACAATATTCGAGAACTTTCTAGGCGGGCTTGCTACTGAGTAGCGATTGCACAATTCTAGAACGTTCGCACTCTTTGTCTCTTTCGCACGTTGCTCCGTCCTTGTCGTACGGCGTTCTAGAGTGCTCGTCTAGTTTCGAGAAAGTTCTGATCTTCTCTCTCTCTCTCTCGTATCATTTCGTCCTTGTCTCACACCTAGAAAGTTCGGTCTAGAATATTCCTTCATCAAAGGGGTATAACTAGGCCTGGAAACGCCTGAAAACGGGTCTCCTGAAAACTGCACCACTCGACTACACATGTTCTGAAACCGACTGAAAAAAGGTTTCAGCTTCCTGAAAACTAGGGTAACATTATGAAAATTACAATTAACTAATATGTGATTGAGCCTCTCCTGAAACGGTCAGAAATCATATTTCAGCCTGCTGAAAAGTTCTCTAACTAGTGGAAAAATCTAGAAACATTGTAGTCGACCCGTCTTCGTAACACTACCCCCTCCTTAGACATGCTCGTCCCGAGCATCATTACTCCCTTTATAGGTGGCCATTATCTTTTCCCATCGAGTCTGCGGATCCTTAACAGCTGCACAAGCTCTACATTTCTTGATCCAGTCTTCTACATCTTCACGATAATGTATCCAATAAAACATTTCCTTAACCTTCATAAGAGTCCGTTTTACTCCTAAATGTCCACTAGACAAGTCACTATGACACATTTCTAATATGTCGCGAACCTTGAATCTTGGCACAACAAACTGCAAATGATCGCCTTGAGCATTTTTCAATTTGCGACATAACACTCCATTATGTAGAACTAAACTATCCCATTGAGCCCAGTAACTCTTAGTAGTGTTCCTTGTAGATGCAACTTTACTCCATTGCGGCTTGACAGCTGAAGATTTCATCCAGTCCAGAATGGGTTTAATGTCAGAATCTTGATGTTGCTCTTCCTGAATTAATTTCCCACACCAATCTGGACTTATGGTATCTGTTCTTAGTAATCTCACGTGGTCATTATCCCTTCCATCCTGTTCGTTAACTTTATCGCACGGTCTTTGAGACACTACATCTGAACTCCTTCTTAGCTCTCTTTCATGGGTTGATAACATGTCAGAAAATTTCTTTAACTGCCCCTCTGCTTTTGATAGAAGTATTGACAGGGCTTCCGTATAGTTATCCGGAACTGTTTGAACTGTGTTCCACTCTTGTTGATTATTAGCCTGTCCGTCCACATTGATTACTCTACAGGCGTCATAACCACTTTTTGAACGGTTACCTTTAAAGTAAACTTCCTGTTTTCCACACTTGAACATTCCTTTTTCTAGATCTATCTTACACTTATAGAACTTCATAAAGTCCAAACCGATTATACAGTCATCTACTATGTCAGCAAGAACAACTTTATGTCTGTAAAAACTTCCACCAATCTTGAAGGTTGCGATACCTTCTCCTCGATCGGTTATGCGCTGACCTGTTGCCGTCACAAGCTGTACAATTCCTCTAGAAGGGCTTTTATAAAATGTCTTCAAAAGCTGATATCTGATCACTGTTCGTGAAGCTCCAGTATCGAGTGTTAGGTTACACTTAGTTCCATTGACTTCTCCTTCGATAACTAAGGTATTCCCACGTCTAACCTTCACATCACCTCGGAAGTCTTTCTTAGGGCATGAAAACCTCATGTGCCCTACTTCCCCACAGGTGTAACAGGTTGGCCCTCGTTGACACTTAGCTTTTTCCGTGACAGCCCTAATGCGGTTAGGTCGATGATCCTTGCAAAATGCTTCCACCTCCAACGCATGGGCAAGAGCATCCTTAAGTTCCTTATGGTGACCGAGGTTCACAGCCATTCGAATTTCACGGTCTCGAATACCGTCGACAAAAGCTTGAACCAGCATCTTGTCTGCAACATCTGGTGAGGATGCGTAGGCCTTCCTTACCAGCTTCTCTATTTCAAGTCCCCATTTTTGCAAACTTTCATTTGTCTGCTGTATTCTATCTTTCAATTGAGCCCTGTAAACGTGTTCTAAATGTGCGTCTCCATACCGTGATTCCAGGGCATCTAGCAGTTGCTTCAACGTCACCTTACCTTTCTTGGTATCTAATATGGAGAGGGCTTCGTCTCGCAATCCCAGAATAAGGGCGGTAACTGCTTGATCGTCAGTCCACCCGTTTGACTGTGCTACAGTCTCAAATTGAAGCTTGTACGCGCCCCAAGAAGATGTACCATCAAAGGGAGGCACTTTCACATTTCCAGGTGGTCGTGACAACACCAGAGGTCTTCAGGCATTGGATTTCATTTTCTAATCCAAGGATACGTTTATCCTGCTTGGATTCCAAATTCTCGATCTTTTCATCTACCTGTATTTTCAGGTCACAAAGTTTTTCTCCTATACGGCGAGCCTGCTCCTCTTGACGTCGTGCCTGCTCCTCTATCATGCGACGTGTCTGAGCCTGTTCTTCCATCATTTGGCGTGTATGTTCGTCTTGACAGCGTGCCTGTTCTTCTTGACGGCGTGCCTGTTCTTCCATCATTTGTTTTGTCTGTTCTTCCTGACGGCGTGCCTGTTCTTCTTGACGGCGTGCCTGTTCTTCTTGACGGCGTGCCTGTTCTTCCTGACGGCATGCCTGTTCTTCTTGCCGGCGTGTCTGTTCTTCAATCATTTGGCGTGTCTGTTCTTCCTGACGGCGTGCCTGTTCTTCCATCATTTGTCGTGTCTGTTCTTCTTGACGGCGTGCCTGTGCTTCCATCATTTGCTGCAGAGCAAGGAGGATGTTGCCATCGTTACTTTCACCCATCCCGCGGTTTGCATCGAAACTTTGTCGCCGGGCGGCGTCGCGTGCTGATTGCGCCCTTGTCTGCACTCCCTCCGCAGCTGAAGACTCTGCCACAGACTCCTCTTGATTCTCCCTTGGAGTAATTGGCATGTTTCTATCCCACTTCTGACACCAAAATGTTACGAGCTAGGGGATCGGATAGAAAATGCCGTAGATTTATTCAAGGGTTTATTTCTTGGTAAATCAATGAGGAATTTATGGGCACAAATTAACCGCAGAGATGCACTAATTACACACACAAAACAATCACTAATTACTTCACTTATGCACACTTTTCACTGTAATTTATCACTTATATTCACTTTATTCGCACTTTATCGCTTCGGTGTTTCGCTCTTGTTATCGCATTCAAAACTAAGTGACTAGTCGCGTTTCGGCTCGCTTATATATCCCTGGGAATAATTCTAAACAATATTCGAGAACTTTCTAGGCGGGCTTGCTACTGAGTAGCGATTGCACAATTCTAGAACGTTCGCACTCTTTGTCTCTTTCGCACGTTGCTCCGTCCTTGTCGTACGGCGTTCTAGAGTGCTCGTCTAGTTTCGAGAAAGTTCTGATCTTCTCTCTCTCTCTCTCGTATCATTTCGTCCTTGTCTCACACCTAGAAAGTTCGGTCTAGAATATTCCTTCATCAAAGGGGTATAACTAGGCCTGGAAACGCCTGAAAACGGGTCTCCTGAAAACTGCACCACTCGACTACACATGTTCTGAAACCGACTGAAAAAAGGTTTCAGCTTCCTGAAAACTAGGGTAACATTATGAAAATTACAATTAACTAATATGTGATTGAGCCTCTCCTGAAACGGTCAGAAATCATATTTCAGCCTGCTGAAAAGTTCTCTAACTAGTGGAAAAATCTAGAAACATTGTAGTCGACCCGTCTTCGTAACAATATAAACGTTTATTCACATAAAAATGTTTAACATCGCGAAAACGATATGGCGGCGATCCCCGGCGGTCGCAGGCTATGCGAACGCGAAATACCTAAATAATCCAATATTTACACACTTATATAATACAAACACATATAAAAAAAACGATTTCCATAGCTGTGATTTAGGGCTGATCCTTGATTTACCACAAACAATTTGATTAAACAAAATACAGTGTAATCTGTATAACTCGCACCTCGTTAAATCGACATCCTCAGTGAGTCGCAAAAAAATTGCCATTCCTTTCCGCTGAACCTTTTAAGTGTACGGTATCTCGAATTATTTAGACGTTGCTACTCGAACAAAATGTTATTTCCCTACGAAATATTGATAATACATATTTATACTCTCTAAAAACGGACAAGTCGGAGTTAATAAAATATATTGACGTCTTACTTGGCATTCCCCGAAATAATAACAATTAAAAAGAATGTTCGGGGTTCGGAGTATTGTTATTGTCATTGTACATAGTTTAAATCAAAATAACGGATTTGTTTAGTGTACAGTTTACTTCATTAATATGTAAAAATATATACAACAAAACTTATTTGAATTGTGATTCAAATTCGACTCTACAAATGGAAAAATACACATAGAAATCGCGGCTTCGTATGTCGAAATTTCAGCAGTCAAATCATATGTATCTAAGTTCTTGTTAAGTTGAAAATCTCGTTAGCATTTCCCTTGACATTCGAGTTATAGAGATTCCATTGTATTACTAAATTTATTTAAAATGCAAAATTAATCTACTATTTCGAGGCGACAAACATGAGTGAAAAATTGTAACTGCCTTTGACTTTGAATAAAATTCTTGCTTAATAAGTAAGAAAATATATTTTGGAATGTCGTAAATAAGGATCATAAAGTAGCATTTAGGTCGTAACTCAGTCTTTGTGTTTCTCACGATACCATAAATATGTCTATTGTGAAAAAGGCACTAAATAGAACCAAAAAAAAACATACACAAAACACGTGCTACAACCTAAAAGAAATGGCCACAAAAAATTTCACCAATATTGACTTAGACAAACCCTTCATCCATTCACGCAGGTTTGCGTACTATAAAGACTTTTTATTGCCATAAAACACTTCTTATAACATAAATAATAGAAATGCTGTGAAAACTCTGCTCTTGGCGTTCATGGTCATGCAACATTGAAGCAATAAAGTAAAAAATGATTATGTTATTTATAAAAGTCCTTCCAGACACGAGAATCGGGCCTCTTTACCGACATAACTATATCTGATTAGAATCAAACAATAACTTTTATATACCTGTTTTGTTAAATAATTATTATATATATAAAAAATTAATGGAATTCTTAATTTGAATATTTTTTGCGAATTTATTTATGGCGTACAACTTTTAAAATACAAACGTTATCACACATTTTACATAGAAATCTCATCATGTGTCTAATAACATAATTAACGGTATTATTTTTATAGGAACGTTCATGTGATATATAAAACTAAAACATACATTCAGTTTTAAAAAAAAATCAATCAAATCACACTTATATACATAAATGAATGAAAACCCAAGAGGGCGGCTTCGCCTTCATATTAAAAAAAATTCAAAAGTACGAATTTATCGTTAAAATTGAAGATCTATGTAAAATCTATGTTCTAAGTAAATAAAACATTTATATGTTTAATTTTAATGCGCTCTGTCGCCGTATAGTTCCTAATACTTTTCCATATTCGCGTTCGCATTTACCTCTAAAATTAAGTAAATCCTCGAATACTCATAATTAATTGGTTAGCTTGCTTTACCTAGACTTTTTAACACCTGAATCTACCAAAGTATTGTTAAGACTGCTGGCACGAGTTCACCTGCTTCTAAATAACACCGAGATATTTGACAAGATTTTAAAAACCATTTCAGCGTAATATTCACTAAAATACAAATTCAATTATTATTATCATAAACGCGCCAAAATGTTTTTTCTGGCCAAGATGGCGTCGCATGACTCACTTGTAAACACATGAGGAATTATTGAGATTTTTACTCACATAAATACGTATTATGAATCTATAAAAAAACCAGCAAATAAAACTTCATGATAGTATTAATATTAAACAAGATATTATTAACATGCATACGTCATTGTCGATTCGACTAATCTGTTCTGTGTCCCGGAACTGACATATAAAAATCTATATTTTAACTGTGTTTTTTTAGATAAATTATTATTATACCAGTGATTTTACTCTTTAACGCCTTTTAAAGTCTAGTTTTAGATAGATTACTCTTAACAATACTTTATTTTTCACTGTCATCTGTCAAATAGGCTTTTCGATAGAGTATTGAATTTTATAGAACTACTAAGAAGCGTCTATAATGGTCCTATAGTATATAGTAGTAGTTTTTTAGTAAGTTCAGAGTGCAGGTGTTAATAATTCCATACAATTAGAATATTCGAGAATAAACTCCACAAGTTAAAAAATAAACCAAATTTAACTAGACACCATTGTTGCCATAATTGCGGCCAAATAGTTATCTATTGTCGAATGGACCTTATCCATAAACCCATGTCATTATATAAAATATCTGACAAAAATCCTTTACCAAAGGTTTATGAATAAGACGAGATTTTGACATTGATTACAGAATGTACTGAGATTTAAAACATACTAGAATATCCATGGTAGGTAAGATTTATTTCCTTTAAACGACAACAATAGCTAAACTAAGCAATTTTTAATGAAAACATTCTGATAAAATTAGGTTAAAATAAATCAATTAACATAAAAATCGTCTCGGAACTTATTTGTTGACATAAAAATACGATATAATGTTGCAATTTTCTAATCATTTCATAATTAACAGGGACATATACATATGTAAAAGCTCAATTCATTCTGTAACAGCCGCACTACGGCTTTTTTCTGCGATATTATTTTATACTAATTTCAATATAAGTATTAGTCTAGCATTTAGTTTAAATCGCGGAAAAAACTCGAGTGCGGCTTTAACTTAAATCACAACGCGGTTATTACCCGCAAATTAACGTACGTAGTCGTACGTTATGTGGGCCCGTTGGCGAATAGTTTGTCAAGCCCCGCCCCTTCGGCTGATTCGACGGCGCTACGCGGTTTCTCTTTAGGTACATTCATCGCTGGTAGATTTAGTATGAACACTTCCTTCTTGAATAATTGGCCTACATTTCTTCCGATCAGCTAGAAAAAAAAAGCGGGTGACATTGATATAGTGGCAATGAAAGCCAGTAACTATTTAATGGAGGCCGCCCATTCTTTCCGTATCTACCTCAAGAATCACTGCGCAGTCCGAAAGCCTAAAAAAGGCGAAGCGCCCAAACCGGAGCGGAAGCCGAATAAGACGGTGATATGGGTCGCTAAGGAGTGGGACCCGAGGACCCGAAGTGGCAACATATCATTTTGAGTACGCTCAAGGAGTTAAATGGGGTAACTATACTGTTATAACGTAATTAGTTTCGCTTGATTTATTTATTGTGTCCTCAAACATTGTGCAAAGCAATTTAAGATTAGCGTGCGATTATCCCTTTGTCTATGTGCGTATTTAACACTCGCTCGTACGGTGAACGTACATTGTGAAAACCGGCCGAAGTCTGATCGACTACTTGTCTATTAGAAAAAACATACGGTCACGAAAGAGATAGAAATCTGTGGCTAAGACCTCAAAGTTTATACTGCCATTGGCATTGTCAAACATTGTAAAGAATTAACAAAAATGAGATTAAAAAAAACATGTCAAACTTTATATACACACAAAAATTAGTTGGGAATTAATTTATTCAAATTACAATTAAAAGGAAATATAAAAATATATCCAGTTAAAGTGAGTTGACGAAAGCTTGACGGGAAGTTAGAAAACACATTAACGTCTTCGTCTAAGTTTTTTAATGGCAATAATAACGAAAAGTTATATTTGTGAAAATTATTTAAATAGTAACTTATTAGTTCTAACCTCGTAACGCTTATTGGTATAAAAAATTATATAAAAACTGTTTATTTTATACCATATTTATATATATATATATATATATATATATATATTCAACATCAAATCATTATGATTGCAGCCTTCAGGTCTCCCCGATAACAAAGTATTATCAACAAAACTTTCTGCTATAAACGATCTTAAAAAATATATGAAAAGAGTGATGCCATTCGTTCAAGCCACAAGAGATAATCTACAAAAGATTGGTCCCGAAGCACTCTCTGTTGCCTTGCCCTTTGATGAGGCCCAACTGCTTGAAGATAACAAACAATATCTGCTGAATACTTTGGATGTAAGTATTTGTAGGCTTAATATTTACTGCTTCGTATAAATTATTTATATTATCAGTAGAAAATATAATATGTTTATATGAAAAGATATCAAGATTGGCTAGCTTAAATAATCTACAATTACATTGTATTTATATTATTTAAGCAGGTAAATTAATAAAACTAACGATGCGATATTAATGTTCATATTACTTCGAGTATTTATTATGAAGTTAATTTTTTATAGCTTAGTCTGTTTCGAAGGACCAAAATAATTCTTTGACAATTTAAATAATCATTTAACGCATTAGTAACATTTTTAAAGTTTTGAATATTTTATTAATGCATACAGTTATATACCGGACTTAAGCGATAGGCTGCTATGTCGGGGTTCCATTTTGAATTTTTAGTATGTTTGTAATCGGGACCTAAAGAAAACAAGAATTAAGAAGAAAAATGTTTTTATTTTATTTGAACCACATAATTAGGACAAACAGGATATAAATTGACATACATACGTTAAAATATAAAAAACAATTTACATTACTATGAATAAAATAACATAAACCGAAGTTATTTTATCGTAGGCGTCGTCGAATGCCGCCTGAAGACCTATTTTCTTTGCTTTTATAACAGTTAAGACTGTTGTTGATTCTGGTAGGTCTTTGCCAAATCACAGCATTTTTATTTTCGATTAAAAGTCTTTGATAATATTTAGTTAAAACTCGTGTTCTCTTGTTACGTGAAAATTACAAATTTCTAGTAATTATAACATAATTGAAGATAAATCAATAATATTCACTGCGTACGTAAAACAATTCTACCCAAAACACGTTTGAACTTGTCGTTAACCAAAACGGACAGTTTATTGTATACAGATCGTCTAAAAAAAACAATTTGTTACAAGACTTTATACGTCATCGGAGATTTGTTTAAATAATTGGATTATTGTATAATTTTCTGAATCAACAGCTTGACGCAATCGAAGTCAAACATACAGACAGTCCTGATACTCCAGAAAAAACGATAGAAGACTGTGCGCCTGGACTTACAGTGACCTTCACCAAGCCCACACCGATGAGTGGATTGTTTACCATTTCTGTGACCCTGGTAGATGGGGATACGGTTGAGAAGATTAAAGCCAAGATCGCTAAAGAGATTAAGGCTATTAAAGGTTAGTAAAAAATGGTTAAAATAAATCCAAGCTTATGTCATTTTCAGTGGGTCCAGTGTTTTAACTATTCTAGGAAATATTCTCTAAGGATTCACTTGGATTGACAGAGTGTTTGTGGCTTAAAAGCAAATGGGAGAATTTCTGTGTTTGTTTGTATTAAAATAATATAATATTTTTGTGTAATGAAATAATGAAAGTAAAATTTGATAAAGTTCGTTTTATTAAAATATAAACGCAATTTTTTAGACAACTCGACGTTTCTTCACAGCAGTCGCGTTCAGCGACTGCTACATGAACTTGTCAAATAAATTTGATATAAAGGTTATATATAGGCCATCTATTGCTGGGAAGTATGAAGCAGTCAGCTGTAATTTTTTAATTGTCTTGCTATGTATTGTGTGTTAATTATTATGTATACGTTAGTTTACTTTCAAATTATTTGATTACGATAGTAAGAAATAACTATTAGTATGTAAATTTAAAATACAATTTATTTTAAACACACAAATACAGTATTTACAATATTTTTAACATGCATAGTATTAATAATAATAATTCAAAACGAATAAATAGAAAATTAAAACAAATTTGGTCCCTGTGGCAGCATTTCCTCGCTGTAGTGTGTGTGGTATATCTACCAGGCGCAAGCTTAAATCTTTAATTTAGTTAAATAACTATTATATTTATATAATTAAATTGAAAACCCTGAAAATATTTTTTATTAACTTTCAGACATAAATGCTCTAAAGCTGTGGCGATATCTTGATCCGGCGTTAGGTCCTCGCAAGATTCCAGTAGCAGGCGATCACGTGACAAAATGCGCGGAACTCGTCAATGGCGATGGTATACGCGTACACGTGGAAGCGTCGCGTATAGGACTCGTTCAGAACGGAACGAATATTGACGTCGGCTTACAGTTTGTGTATACTTATGATAAGTGATTGTTTTCAGAAATATATTTATTTATTTTTATAATAAGTATTTTATTTTGTTAGTCCTTTATTTGTTTCGAGATTTTAATACTTCGAAAAGTGGTAAGAAACGTAAGAAAAGTTTCTAAAATTCTTTGTACAATTTTATTAAAAAAATAATCTTTGTTTTTACGGTTAAGTTTAGAAATTTATTGGTTAGTTTATTTGTTGTAAGCACTGAATACAGTTGTGAATTTCCAACATGCCTTTAGGCACATCAATGTGTAAGTAAGCATTTTGCGAATGTATATGCATCTGCATAAAGTATTTCATGACGAAATATAGTATTGCCATCAGAAGAGCTATAGATTTACGTTTTGTTCATTTCTGTCTCATCGCATTATGTGTATGTGTGTGTATCTCATGTTAAATGTTTTATTAAAATTTGATTATATAGTCGCAAGGAGTTATAATGGGTTAAAAAATAAAAGAGCTGCAATTTTATATTATATTTAAATAACATATAAACGTTTATTCACATAAAAATGTTTAACATCGCGAAAACGATATGGCGGCGATCCCCGGCGGTCGCAGGCTATGCGAACGCGAAATACCTAAATAATCCAATATTTACACACTTATATAATACAAACACATATAAAAAAACGATTTCCATAGCTGTGATTTAGGGCTGATCCTTGATTTACCACAAACAATTTGATTAAACAAAATACAGTGTAATCTGTATAACTCGCACCTCGTTAAATCGACATCCTCAGTGGGTCGCAAAAAAAATGCCATTCCTTTCCGCTGAACCTTTTAAGTGTGCGGTATCTCGAATTATTTAGACGTTGCTACTCGAACAAAATGTTATTTCCCTCCGAAATATTGATAATACATATTTATACTCTCTAAAAACGGACAAGTCGGAGTTAATAAAATATATTGACGTCTTACTTGGCATTCCCCGAAATAATAACAATTAAAAAGAATGTTCGGGGTTCGGAGTATTATTATTGTCATTGTACGTAGTTTAAATCAAAATAACGGCTTTAATACACATAGAAATCGCGGCTTCGTATGTCGAAATTTCAGCAGTCAAATCATATGTATCTAAGTTCTTGTTAAGTTGAAAATCTCGTTAGCATTTCCCTTGACATTCGAGTTATAGAGATTCCATTGTATTACTAAATTTATTTAAAATGCAAAATTAATCTACTATTTCGAGGCGACAAACATGAGTGAAAAATTGTAACTGCCTTTGACTTTGAATAAAATTCTTGCTTAATAAGTAAGAAAATATATTTTGGAATGTCGTAAATAAGGATCATAAAGTAGCATTTAGGTCGTAACTCAGTCTTTGTGTTTCTCACGATACCATAAATATGTCTATTGTGAAAAAGGCACTAAATAGAACCAAAAAACTAAAAGAAATGGCCACAAAAAATTTCACCAATATTGACTTAGTTACTAGTAAAAACCGAACAAACAAACCCTTCATCCATCCACGCAGGTTTGCTTTTTATTGCCATAAAACACTTCTTATAACATAAATAATATAAATGCATTTGAATGCTGTGAAAACTCCGCTCTTGGCATTCATGGTCATGCAACATTAAGGCAATTATATATATATATATATATAAAAATTTAATGGAATTCTTAATTTGAATATTTTTTGCGAATTTATTTATCTATGGCGTACAACTTTTAAAATACAAACGTGTTCACACATTTTACATAGAAATCTCATCATGTGTGTAATGTAATCAACGGTATTATTTTTATAGGAACGTTCATGTGATATATAAAACTAAAACATACATTCAGTTTAAAAAAAAATTCAATCAAATCACACTTATATACATAAATGAATGAAATCCCAAGATTTCATATTAAAAAAAATTCAAAAGTACGAATTTATCGTTAAAATTGAAGATCTATGTAAAATCTATGTTCTAAGTAAATAAAACATTTATATGTTTAATTTTAATGCGCTCTGTCGCCGTATAGTTCCTAATACTTTTCCATATTCGCGTTCGCATTTACCTCTAAAATTAAGTAAATCCTCGAATACTCATAATTAATTGGTTAGCTTGCTTTACCTAGACTTTTTAACACCTGAATCTACCAAAGTATTGTTAAGACTGCTGGCACGAGTTCACTTGCTTCTAAATAACACCGAGATATTTGACAAGATTTTAAAAACCATTTCAGCGTAATATTCACTAAAATACAAATTCAATTATTATTATCATAAACGCGCCAAAATGTTTTTTCTGGCCAAGATGGCGTCGCATGACTCACATGTAAACACATGAGGAATTATTGATATTTTTACTCATATAAATACGTATTATGAATCTATAAAAAAAACCAGCAAATAAAACTCCATGATAGTATTAATATTAAACAAGATATTATCAACATGTATACGTCATTGTCGATTCGACTAATCTGTTCTGTGTCGCGTAACTGACATATAAAAATCTATATTTTAACTGTGTTTTTTTAGATAAATTATTATTATACCAGTAATTTTACTGTTTAACGCCTTTTAAAGTCATGTTTTAGATAGATTACTCTTAACAATACTTTATTTTTCACTGTCATCTGTCAAATAGGCTTTTCGATAGAGTATTGAATTTTATAGAACTACTAAGAAGCGTCTACAATGGTCCTATAGTAGTAGCTTTTTAGTAAGTTCAGAGTGCAGGTGTTAATAATTCCATAGAATTAGAATATTCGAGAATAAACTCCACAAGTTAAAAAATAAACCAAATTTAACTAGACACCATTGTTGCCATCATTGCGGCCAAATAGTTATCTATTGTCGAATGGACCTTATCCATAAACCCATGTCATTATATAAAATATCTGACAAAAATCCTTTACCAAAGGTTTATGAATAAGACGAGATTTTGACATTGATTACAGAATGTACTGAGATTTAAAACATACTAGAATATCCATGGTAGGTAAGATTTATTTCCTTTAAACGACAACAATAGCTAAACTAAGCAATTTTTAATGAAAACATTCTGATAAAATTAGGTTAAAATAAATCAATTAACATAAAAATCGTCTCGGAACTTATTTGTTGACATAAAAATACGATATAATGTTGCAATTTTCTAATCATTTCATAATTAACAGGGACATATACATATGTAAAAGCTCAATTCATTCTGTAACAGCCGCACTACGGCTTTTTTCTGCGATATTATTTTATACTAATTTCAATATAAGTATTAGTCTAGCATTTAGTTTAAATCGCGGAAAAAACTCGAGTGCGGCTTTAACTTAAATCACAACGCGGTTATTACCCGCAAATTAACGTACGTAGTCGTACGTTATGTGGGCCCGTTGGCGAATAGTTTGTCAAGCCCCGCCCCTTCGGCTGATTCGACGGCGCTACGCGGTTTCTCTTTAGGTACATTCATCGCTGGTAGATTTAGTATGAACACTTCCTTCTTGAATAATTGGCCTACATTTCTTCCGATCAGCTAGAAAAAAAAAGCGGGTGACATTGATATAGTGGCAATGAAAGCCAGTAACTATTTAATGGAGGCCGCCCATTCTTTCCGTATCTACCTCAAGAATCACTGCGCAGTCCGAAAGCCTAAAAAAGGCGAAGCGCCCAAACCGGAGCGGAAGCCGAATAAGACGGTGATATGGGTCGCTAAGGAGTGGGACCCGAGGACCCGAAGTGGCAACATATCATTTTGAGTACGCTCAAGGAGTTAAATGGGGTAACTATACTGTTATAACGTAATTAGTTTCGCTTGATTTATTTATTGTGTCCTCAAACATTGTGCAAAGCAATTTAAGATTAGCGTGCGATTATCCCTTTGTCTATGTGCGTATTTAACACTCGCTCGTACGGTGAACGTACATTGTGAAAACCGGCCGAAGTCTGATCGACTACTTGTCTATTAGAAAAAACATACGGTCACGAAAGAGATAGAAATCTGTGGCTAAGACCTCAAAGTTTATACTGCCATTGGCATTGTCAAACATTGTAAAGAATTAACAAAAATGAGATTAAAAAAAACATGTCAAACTTTATATACACACAAAAATTAGTTGGGAATTAATTTATTCAAATTACAATTAAAAGGAAATATAAAAATATATCCAGTTAAAGTGAGTTGACGAAAGCTTGACGGGAAGTTAGAAAACACATTAACGTCTTCGTCTAAGTTTTTTAATGGCAATAATAACGAAAAGTTATATTTGTGAAAATTATTTAAATAGTAACTTATTAGTTCTAACCTCGTAACGCTTATTGGTATAAAAAATTATATAAAAACTGTTTATTTTATACCATATTTATATATATATATATATATATATATATTCAACATCAAATCATTATGATTGCAGCCTTCAGGTCTCCCCGATAACAAAGTATTATCAACAAAACTTTCTGCTATAAACGATCTTAAAAAATATATGAAAAGAGTGATGCCATTCGTTCAAGCCACAAGAGATAATCTACAAAAGATTGGTCCCGAAGCACTCTCTGTTGCCTTGCCCTTTGATGAGGCCCAACTGCTTGAAGATAACAAACAATATCTGCTGAATACTTTGGATGTAAGTATTTGTAGGCTTAATATTTACTGCTTCGTATAAATTATTTATATTATCAGTAGAAAATATAATATGTTTATATGAAAAGATATCAAGATTGGCTAGCTTAAATAATCTACAATTACATTGTATTTATATTATTTAAGCAGGTAAATTAATAAAACTAACGATGCGATATTAATGTTCATATTACTTCGAGTATTTATTATGAAGTTAATTTTTTATAGCTTAGTCTGTTTCGAAGGACCAAAATAATTCTTTGACAATTTAAATAATCATTTAACGCATTAGTAACATTTTTAAAGTTTTGAATATTTTATTAATGCATACAGTTATATACCGGACTTAAGCGATAGGCTGCTATGTCGGGGTTCCATTTTGAATTTTTAGTATGTTTGTAATCGGGACCTAAAGAAAACAAGAATTAAGAAGAAAAATGTTTTTATTTTATTTGAACCACATTATTAGGACAAACAGGATATAAATTGACATACATACGTTAAAATATAAAAAACAATTTACATTACTATGAATAAAATAACATAAACCGAAGTTATTTTATCGTAGGCGTCGTCGAATGCCGCCTGAAGACCTATTTTCTTTGCTTTTATAACAGTTAAGACTGTTGTTGATTCTGGTAGGTCTTTGCCAAATCACAGCATTTTTATTTTCGATTAAAAGTCTTTGATAATATTTAGTTAAAACTCGTGTTCTCTTGTTACGTGAAAATTACAAATTTCTAGTAATTATAACATAATTGAAGATAAATCAATAATATTCACTGCGTACGTAAAACAATTCTACCCAAAACACGTTTGAACTTGTCGTTAACCAAAACGGACAGTTTATTGTATACAGATCGTCTAAAAAAAACAATTTGTTACAAGACTTTATACGTCATCGGAGATTTGTTTAAATAATTGGATTATTGTATAATTTTCTGAATCAACAGCTTGACGCAATCGAAGTCAAACATACAGACAGTCCTGATACTCCAGAAAAAACGATAGAAGACTGTGCGCCTGGACTTACAGTGACCTTCACCAAGCCCACACCGATGAGTGGATTGTTTACCATTTCTGTGACCCTGGTAGATGGGGATACGGTTGAGAAGATTAAAGCCAAGATCGCTAAAGAGATTAAGGCTATTAAAGGTTAGTAAAAAATGGTTAAAATAAATCCAAGCTTATGTCATTTTCAGTGGGTCCAGTGTTTTAACTATTCTAGGAAATATTCTCTAAGGATTCACTTGGATTGACAGAGTGTTTGTGGCTTAAAAGCAAATGGGAGAATTTCTGTGTTTGTTTGTATTAAAATAATATAATATTTTTGTGTAATGAAATAATGAAAGTAAAATTTGATAAAGTTCGTTTTATTAAAATATAAACGCAATTTTTTAGACAACTCGACGTTTCTTCACAGCAGTCGCGTTCAGCGACTGCTACATGAACTTGTCAAATAAATTTGATATAAAGGTTATATATAGGCCATCTATTGCTGGGAAGTATGAAGCAGTCAGCTGTAATTTTTTAATTGTCTTGCTATGTATTGTGTGTTAATTATTATGTATACGTTAGTTTACTTTCAAATTATTTGATTACGATAGTAAGAAATAACTATTAGTATGTAAATTTAAAATACAATTTATTTTAAACACACAAATACAGTATTTACAATATTTTTAACATGCATAGTATTAATATTAATAATTCAAAATGAATAAATAGAAAATTAAAACAAATTTGGTCCCTGTGGCAGCATTTCCTCGCTGTAGTGTGTGTGGTATATCTACCAGGCGCAAGCTTAAATCTTTAATTTAGTTAAATAACTATTATATTTATATAATTAAATTGAAAACCCTGAAAATATTTTTTATTAACTTTCAGACATAAATGCTCTAAAGCTGTGGCGATATCTTGATCCGGCGTTAGGTCCTCGCAAGATTCCAGTAGCAGGCGATCACGTGACAAAATGCGCGGAACTCGTCAATGGCGATGGTATACGCGTACACGTGGAAGCGTCGCGTATAGGACTCGTTCAGAACGGAACGAATATTGACGTCGGCTTACAGTTTGTGTATACTTATGATAAGTGATTGTTTTCAGAAATATATTTATTTATTTTTATAATAAGTATTTTATTTTGTTAGTCCTTTATTTGTTTCGAGATTTTAATACTTCGAAAAGTGGTAAGAAACGTAAGAAAAGTTTCTAAAATTCTTTGTACAATTTTATTAAAAAAATAATCTTTGTTTTTACGGTTAAGTTTAGAAATTTATTGGTTAGTTTATTTGTTGTAAGCACTGAATACAGTTGTGAATTTCCAACATGCCTTTAGGCACATCAATGTGTAAGTAAGCATTTTGCGAATGTATATGCATCTGCATAAAGTATTTCATGACGAAATATAGTATTGCCATCAGAAGAGCTATAGATTTACGTTTTGTTCATTTCTGTCTCATCGCATTATGTGTATGTGTGTGTATCTCATGTTAAATGTTTTATTAAAATTTGATTATATAGTCGCAAGGAGTTATAATGGGTTAAAAAATAAAAGAGCTGCAATTTTATATTATATTTAAATAACATATAAACGTTTATTCACATAAAAATGTTTAACATCGCGAAAACGATATGGCGGCGATCCCCGGCGGTCGCAGGCTATGCGAACGCGAAATACCTAAATAATCCAATATTTACACACTTATATAATACAAACACATATAAAAAAACGATTTCCATAGCTGTGATTTAGGGCTGATCCTTGATTTACCACAAACAATTTGATTAAACAAAATACAGTGTAATCTGTATAACTCGCACCTCGTTAAATCGACATCCTCAGTGGGTCGCAAAAAAAATGCCATTCCTTTCCGCTGAACCTTTTAAGTGTGCGGTATCTCGAATTATTTAGACGTTGCTACTCGAACAAAATGTTATTTCCCTCCGAAATATTGATAATACATATTTATACTCTCTAAAAACGGACAAGTCGGAGTTAATAAAATATATTGACGTCTTACTTGGCATTCCCCGAAATAATAACAATTAAAAAGAATGTTCGGGGTTCGGAGTATTGTTATTGTCATTGTACATAGTTTAAATCAAAATAACGGATTTGTTTAGTGTACAGTTTACTTCATTAATATGTAAAAATATATACAACAAAACTTATTTGAATTGTGATTCAAATTCGACTCTACAAATGGAAAAATACACATAGAAATCGCGGCTTCGTATGTCGAAATTTCAGCAGTCAAATCATATGTATCTAAGTTCTTGTTAAGTTGAAAATCTCGTTAGCATTTCCCTTGACATTCGAGTTATAGAGATTCCATTGTATTACTAAATTTATTTAAAATGCAAAATTAATCTACTATTTCGAGGCGACAAACATGAGTGAAAAATTGTAACTGCCTTTGACTTTGAATAAAATTCTTGCTTAATAAGTAAGAAAATATATTTTGGAATGTCGTAAATAAGGATCATAAAGTAGCATTTAGGTCGTAACTCAGTCTTTGTGTTTCTCACGATACCATAAATATGTCTATTGTGAAAAAGGCACTAAATAGAACCAAAAAACTAAAAGAAATGGCCACAAAAAATTTCACCAATATTGACTTAGTTACTAGTAAAAACCGAACAAACAAACCCTTCATCCATCCACGCAGGTTTGCGTACTATAAAGACTTTTTATTGCCATAAAACACGTCTTATAACATAAATAATAGAAATGCATTTGAATGCTGTGAAAACTCCGCTCTTGGCATTCATGGTCATGCAACATTAAAGCAATAAAGTAAAAAATGATTATGTTATTTAGAAAAGTCCTTCCAGTCACGAAAATCAGGCCTCTTTACTGACATAACTATATCTGATTAGAATCAAGCAATAACTTTTATATTCCTGTTTTGTTAAATAATTATTATATATATAAAATGGAATTCTTAATTTGAATATTTTTTGCGAATTTATTTATCTATGGCGTACAACTTTTAAAATACAGACATGTTCACACATTTTACATAGAAATCTCATCAGGTGTCTAGTAATATAATCAACGGTATTATTTTTATAGGAACGTTCATGTGATATATAAGACTAAAACATACATTCAGTTTTAAAAAAAATTCAATCAAATCACACTTATATACATAAATGAATGAAATCCCAAGAGGGCGGCTTCGCCTTCATATTAAAAAAAAATTCAAAAGTACGAATTTATCGTTAAAATTGAAGATCTATGTAAAATCTATGTTCTAAGTAAATAAAACATTTATATATTTAATTTTAATGCGCTCTGTCGCCGTATAGTTCCTAATACTTTTCCATATTCGCGTTCGCATTTACCTCTAAAATTAAGTAAATCCTCGAATACTCATAATTAATTGGTTAGCTTGCTTTACCTAGACTTTTTAACACCTGAATCTACCAAAGTATTGTTAAGACTGCTGGCACGAGTTCACCTGCTTTATAAATTTTAAATAACACCGAGATATTTGACAAGATTTTAAAAACCATTTCAGCGTAATATTCACTAAAATACAAATTCAATTATTATTATCATAAACGCGCCAAAATGTTTTTTCTGGCCAAGATGGCGTCGCATGACTCACATGTAAACACATGAGGAATTATTGATATTTTTACTCATATAAATACGTATTATGAATCTATAAAAAAACCAGCAAATAAAACTCCATGATAGTATTAATATTAAACAAGATATTATCAACATGCATACGTCATTGTCGATTCGACTAATTTGTTCTGTGTCGCGTAACTGACATATAAAAATCTATATTTTAACTGTGTTTTTTTAGATAAATTATTATTATACCAGTGATTTTACTCTTTAACGCCTTTTAAAGTCTAGTTTTAGATAGATTACTCTTAACAATACTTTATTTTTCACTGTCATCTGTCAAATAGGCTTTTCGATAGAGTATTGAATTTTATAGAACTACTAAGAAGCGTCTATAATGGTCCTATAGTATATAGTAGTAGTTTTTTAGTAAGTTCAGAGTGCAGGTGTTAATAATTCCATACAATTAGAATATTCGAGAATAAACTCCACAAGTTAAAAAATAAACCAAATTTAACTAGACACCATTGTTGCCATAATTGCGGCCAAATAGTTATCTATTGTCGAATGGACCTTATCCATAAACCCATGTCATTATATAAAATATCTGACAAAAATCCTTTACCAAAAGTTTATGAATAAGACGAGATTTTGACATTGATTACAGAATGTACTGAGATTTAAAACATACTAGAATATCCATGGTAGGTAAGATTTATTTCCTTTAAACGACAACAATAGCTAAACTAAGCAATTTTTAATGAAAACATTCTGATAAAATTAGGTTAAAATAAATCAATTAACATAAAAACCGTCTCGGAACTTATTTGTTGACATAAAAATACGATATAATGTTGCAATTTTCTAATCATTTCATAATTAATAGGGACATATACATATGTAAAAGCTCAATTCATTCTGTAACAGCCGCATCACGGCTTTTTTCTGCGATATTATTTTATACTAATTTCAATATAAGTATTAGTCTAGCATTTAGTTTAAATCGCGGAAAAAAACTCGAATGCGGCGTTAACTTAAATCAGAACGCGGTTAATACCCGCAAATTAACGTACGTACTCGTACGTTATGTGGGCCCGTTGGCGAATAGTTTGTCAAGCCCCGCCCCTTCGGCTGTTTCGACGGCGCTACGCGGTTTCTCTTAAGGTACATTCATCGCTGGTAGATTTAGTATGAACACTTCCTTCTTGAATAATTGGCCTACATTTCTTCCGATCAGCTAGAAAAAGAAAAAGCGGGTGACATTGATATAGTGGCAATGAAAGCCAGTAACTATTAAATGGAGGCCGCCCATTCTTTCCGTATCTACCTCAAGAATCACTGCGCAGTCCGAAAGCCTAAAAAAGGCGAAGCGCCCAAACCGGAGCGGAAGCCGAATAAGGCGGTGATATGGGTCGCTAAGGAGTACCCGAAGTGGCAACATATCATTTTGAGTACGCTCAAGGAGTTAAATGGGGTAACTATACTGTTATAACGTAATTAGTTTCGCTTGATTTATTTATTGTGTCCTCAAACATTGTGTAAAGCAATTTAAGATTAGCGTGCGATTATCCCTTTGTCTATGTGCGCATTTAACACTCGCTCGTACGGTGAACGTACATTGTGAAAACCGGCCGAAGTCTGATCGACTACTTGTCTATTAGAAAAAACATACGGTCACGAAAGAGATAGAAATCTGTGGCTAAGACCTCAAAGTTTATACTGCCATTGGCACTGTCAAACATTGTAAAGAATTAACAAAAATGAGATTAAAAAAAACATTTCAAACTTTATATACACACAAAAATTAGTTGGGAATAATTTTTATTCAAATTACAATTAAAAGGAAATATAAAAATATATCCAGTTAAAGTGAGTTGACGAAAGCTTGACGGGAAGTTAGAAAACACATTAACGTCTTCGTCTAAGTTTTTTTATGGCAATAATAACGAAAAGTTATATTTGTGAAAATTATTTAAATAGTAACTTATTAGTTCTAACCTCGTAACGCTTATTGGTATAAAAAATTATATAGAAACTGTTTATTTTATACCATATTTATATGTATATATTCAACATCAAATCATTATGATTGCAGCCTTCAGGTCTCCCCGATAACAAAGTATTATCAACAAAACTTTCTGCTATAAACGATCTTAAAAAATATATGAAAAGAGTGATGCCATTCGTTCAAGCCACAAGAGATAATCTACAAAAGATTGGTCCCGAAGCACTCTCTGTTGCCTTGCCCTTTGATGAGGCCCAACTGCTTGAAGATAACAAACAATATCTGCTGAATACTTTGGATGTAAGTATTTGTAGGCTTAATATTTACTGCTTTGTATAAATTATTTATATTATCAGTAGAAAATATAATATGTTTATATGAAAAGTTGTCAAGATGGGCTAGCTTAAATAATCTACAATTAAATTGTATTTATATTATTTAAGCATGTAAATTAATAAAACTAACGATGCGATATTAATGTTCATATTACTTCGAGTATTTATTATGAAGTTAATTTTATAGCTGTCTGTTTCGAAGGACCAATAGAATTCTTTGACAATTTAAATAATCATTTAACGCATTAGTAACATTTTTATGTTTTTTATACACCAGACTTAAGCGATAGGCTGCTATGTCGGGGTTCCATTTTGAATTTTTAGTATGTTTGTAATCGGGACCTAAAGAAAACAAGAATTAAAAAGAAAAATGTTTTTATTTTATTTGAACCACATAATTAGGACAAACATGATATAAATTGACATACATACGTTAAAATATAAAAACAATTTACATTACTATGAATAAAATAACATAAACCGAAGTTATTTTATCGTAGGCGTCGTCGAATGCCGCCTGAAGACCTATTTTCTTTGCTTTTTTAACAGTTAAGACTGTTGTTGATTCCGGTAGGTCTTTGCCAAATCACAGCATTTTTATTTTCTATTAAAAGTCTTTGATAATATTTAGTTAAAACTCGTGTTCTCTTGTAAGGTGAAAATTACAAATTTCTAGTAATTATAGCATAATTGAAGATAAATCAATAATATTCACTGCGTATGTAAAACAATTCTACCCAAAACACGTTTGAACTTGTCGTTAACCAAAACGGACAGTAGAATGGGTAAAGGAAAAACCTGTACTTTATTGTATACAGATCGTCTAAAAAAACAATTTGTTACAAGACTTTATACGTCATCGGAGATTTGTTTAAATAATTGGATTATTGTATAATTTTCTGAATCAACAGCTTGACGCAATCGAAGTCAAACATACAGACAGTCCTGATACTCCAGAAAAAACGATAGAAGACTGTGCGCCTGGTAGTCCACATGTCAACTTTATTGCGGAACCTGGACTTACAGTGACCTTCACCAACCCCACACCGATGAGTGGATTGTTCACCATTTCTGTGACCCTGGTAGATGGGGATACGGTTGAGAAGATTAAAGCCAAGATCGCTAAAGAGATTAAGGCTATTAAAGGTAAGTAAAAAAAAAATGTTGAAATTAAATCCAAGCTTATGTCATTTTCAGTGGGTCCAGTGTTTTAACTATTCTAGGAAATATTCTCTAAGGATTCACTTGGATTGACAGAGTGTTTGTGGCTTAAAAGCAAATAGGACAATTTCTGTGTTTGTTTGTATTATAATAATATAATATTTGTGTATTTGTAAATAAATAATGCAAGTAAAATTTGATAAAGTTAGTTCTATTGAAATATAAACGCAATTTTTTACACAACTCGACGTTTCTTCACAGCAGTCGTGGTCAGCGACTGCTACATGAACTTGTCAAATAAATTTGATAGAAAGGTTATATATAGGCCATCTATTGCTGGGAAGTATAAAGCAGTCAGCTGTAATTTTTTAATTGTCTCACTATGTATTGTGTGTTAATTATTATGTATACGTTAGTTTACTGTCAAATTATTTGATTACGATAGTAAGAAATAACTATTAGTATGTAAATTTAAAATACAATTTATTTTAAACACACAAATACAGTATTTACAATATTTTTAACATGCATAGTATTAATATTAATAATTCAAAATGAATAAATAGAAAATTAAAACAAATTTGGTCCCTGTGGCAGCATTTCCTCGCTGTAGTGTGTGTGGTATATCTACCAGGCGCAAGCTTAAATCTTTAATTTAGTTAAATAACTATTATATTTATATAGTTAAATTGAAAACCCTGAAAATATTTTTTATTAACTTTCAGACATAAGTGCTCTAAAGCTGTGGCAATATCTTGATCCGGCGTTAGGTCCTCGCAAGATTCCAGTAGCAGGCGATCACGTGACGAAATGCGCGGAACTCGTCAATGGCGATGGTATACGCGTACACGTGGAAGCGTCGCGTATAGAACTCGTTCAGAACGGAACGAATATTGACGTCGGCTTACAGTTTGTGTATACTTATGATAAGTGATTGTTTTCAGAAATATATTTATTTATTTTTATAATAAGTGTTTTATTTTGTTAGTCCTTTATTTGTTTAGAGATTTTAATGCTTCGAAAAGTGGTAAGAAACGTAAGAAAAGTTTCTAAAATTCTTTGTACAATTTTATTAAAAAATAATCTTTGTTTTTACGGTTAAGTTTAGAAATTTATTGGTTAGTTTATTTGTTGTAAGCACTGAATACAGTTGTGAATTTCCAACATGCCTTTAGGCACATCAATGTGTAAGTAAGCATTTTGCGAATGTATATGCATCTGCATAAAGTATTTCATGACGAAATATAGTATTGCCATCAGAAGAGCTATAGATTTACGTTTTGTTCATTTCTGTCTCATCGCATTATGTGTATGTGTGTGTATCTCATGTTAAATGTTTTATTAAAATTTGATTATATAGTCGCAAGGAGTTATAATGGGTTAAAAAATAAAAGAGCTGCAATTTTATATTATATTTAAATAACATATAAACGTTTATTCACATAAAAATGTTTAACATCGCGAAAACGATATGGCGGCGATCCCCGGCGGTCGCAGGCTATGCGAACGCGAAATACCTAAATAATCCAATATTTACACACTTATATAATACAAACACATATAAAAAAACGATTTCCATAGCTGTGATTTAGGGCTGATCCTTGATTTACCACAAACAATTTGATTAAACAAAATACAGTGTAATCTGTATAACTCGCACCTCGTTAAATCGACATCCTCAGTGGGTCGCAAAAAAAATGCCATTCCTTTCCGCTGAACCTTTTAAGTGTGCGGTATCTCGAATTATTTAGACGTTGCTACTCGAACAAAATGTTATTTCCCTCCGAAATATTGATAATACATATTTATACTCTCTAAAAACGGACAAGTCGGAGTTAATAAAATATATTGACGTCTTACTTGGCATTCCCCGAAATAATAACAATTAAAAAGAATGTTCGGGGTTCGGAGTATTGTTATTGTCATTGTACATAGTTTAAATCAAAATAACGGATTTGTTTAGTGTACAGTTTACTTCATTAATATGTAAAAATATATACAACAAAACTTATTTGAATTGTGATTCAAATTCGACTCTACAAATGGAAAAATACACATAGAAATCGCGGCTTCGTATGTCGAAATTTCAGCAGTCAAATCATATGTATCTAAGTTCTTGTTAAGTTGAAAATCTCGTTAGCATTTCCCTTGACATTCGAGTTATAGAGATTCCATTGTATTACTAAATTTATTTAAAATGCAAAATTAATCTACTATTTCGAGGCGACAAACATGAGTGAAAAATTGTAACTGCCTTTGACTTTGAATAAAATTCTTGCTTAATAAGTAAGAAAATATATTTTGGAATGTCGTAAATAAGGATCATAAAGTAGCATTTAGGTCGTAACTCAGTCTTTGTGTTTCTCACGATACCATAAATATGTCTATTGTGAAAAAGGCACTAAATAGAACCAAAAAAAAACATACACAAAACACGTGCTACAACCTAAAAGAAATGGCCACAAAAAATTTCACCAATATTGACTTAGTTACTAGTAAAAACCGAACAAACAAACCCTTCATCCATCCACGCAGGTTTGCGTACTATAAAGACTTTTTATTGCCATAAAACACTTCTTATAACATAAATAATATAAATGCATTTGAATGCTGTGAAAACTCCGCTCTTGGCATTCATGGTCATGCAACATTAAGGCAATTATATATATATATATATATAAAAATTTAATGGAATTCTTAATTTGAATATTTTTTGCGAATTTATTTATCTATGGCGTACAACTTTTAAAATACAAACGTGTTCACACATTTTACATAGAAATCTCATCATGTGTGTAATGTAATCAACGGTATTATTTTTATAGGAACGTTCATGTGATATATAAAACTAAAACATACATTCAGTTTAAAAAAAAATTCAATCAAATCACACTTATATACATAAATGAATGAAATCCCAAGATTTCATATTAAAAAAAATTCAAAAGTACGAATTTATCGTTAAAATTGAAGATCTATGTAAAATCTATGTTCTAAGTAAATAAAACATTTATATGTTTAATTTTAATGCGCTCTGTCGCCGTATAGTTCCTAATACTTTTCCATATTCGCGTTCGCATTTACCTCTAAAATTAAGTAAATCCTCGAATACTCATAATTAATTGGTTAGCTTGCTTTACCTAGACTTTTTAACACCTGAATCTACCAAAGTATTGTTAAGACTGCTGGCACGAGTTCACTTGCTTCTAAATAACACCGAGATATTTGACAAGATTTTAAAAACCATTTCAGCGTAATATTCACTAAAATACAAATTCAATTATTATTATCATAAACGCGCCAAAATGTTTTTTCTGGCCAAGATGGCGTCGCATGACTCACATGTAAACACATGAGGAATTATTGATATTTTTACTCATATAAATACGTATTATGAATCTATAAAAAAAACCAGCAAATAAAACTCCATGATAGTATTAATATTAAACAAGATATTATCAACATGTATACGTCATTGTCGATTCGACTAATCTGTTCTGTGTCGCGTAACTGACATATAAAAATCTATATTTTAACTGTGTTTTTTTAGATAAATTATTATTATACCAGTAATTTTACTGTTTAACGCCTTTTAAAGTCATGTTTTAGATAGATTACTCTTAACAATACTTTATTTTTCACTGTCATCTGTCAAATAGGCTTTTCGATAGAGTATTGAATTTTATAGAACTACTAAGAAGCGTCTACAATGGTCCTATAGTAGTAGCTTTTTAGTAAGTTCAGAGTGCAGGTGTTAATAATTCCATAGAATTAGAATATTCGAGAATAAACTCCACAAGTTAAAAAATAAACCAAATTTAACTAGACACCATTGTTGCCATCATTGCGGCCAAATAGTTATCTATTGTCGAATGGACCTTATCCATAAACCCATGTCATTATATAAAATATCTGACAAAAATCCTTTACCAAAGGTTTATGAATAAGACGAGATTTTGACATTGATTACAGAATGTACTGAGATTTAAAACATACTAGAATATCCATGGTAGGTAAGATTTATTTCCTTTAAACGACAACAATAGCTAAACTAAGCAATTTTTAATGAAAACATTCTGATAAAATTAGGTTAAAATAAATCAATTAACATAAAAATCGTCTCGGAACTTATTTGTTGACATAAAAATACGATATAATGTTGCAATTTTCTAATCATTTCATAATTAACAGGGACATATACATATGTAAAAGCTCAATTCATTCTGTAACAGCCGCACTACGGCTTTTTTCTGCGATATTATTTTATACTAATTTCAATATAAGTATTAGTCTAGCATTTAGTTTAAATCGCGGAAAAAACTCGAGTGCGGCTTTAACTTAAATCACAACGCGGTTATTACCCGCAAATTAACGTACGTAGTCGTACGTTATGTGGGCCCGTTGGCGAATAGTTTGTCAAGCCCCGCCCCTTCGGCTGATTCGACGGCGCTACGCGGTTTCTCTTTAGGTACATTCATCGCTGGTAGATTTAGTATGAACACTTCCTTCTTGAATAATTGGCCTACATTTCTTCCGATCAGCTAGAAAAAAAAAGCGGGTGACATTGATATAGTGGCAATGAAAGCCAGTAACTATTTAATGGAGGCCGCCCATTCTTTCCGTATCTACCTCAAGAATCACTGCGCAGTCCGAAAGCCTAAAAAAGGCGAAGCGCCCAAACCGGAGCGGAAGCCGAATAAGACGGTGATATGGGTCGCTAAGGAGTGGGACCCGAGGACCCGAAGTGGCAACATATCATTTTGAGTACGCTCAAGGAGTTAAATGGGGTAACTATACTGTTATAACGTAATTAGTTTCGCTTGATTTATTTATTGTGTCCTCAAACATTGTGCAAAGCAATTTAAGATTAGCGTGCGATTATCCCTTTGTCTATGTGCGTATTTAACACTCGCTCGTACGGTGAACGTACATTGTGAAAACCGGCCGAAGTCTGATCGACTACTTGTCTATTAGAAAAAACATACGGTCACGAAAGAGATAGAAATCTGTGGCTAAGACCTCAAAGTTTATACTGCCATTGGCATTGTCAAACATTGTAAAGAATTAACAAAAATGAGATTAAAAAAAACATGTCAAACTTTATATACACACAAAAATTAGTTGGGAATTAATTTATTCAAATTACAATTAAAAGGAAATATAAAAATATATCCAGTTAAAGTGAGTTGACGAAAGCTTGACGGGAAGTTAGAAAACACATTAACGTCTTCGTCTAAGTTTTTTAATGGCAATAATAACGAAAAGTTATATTTGTGAAAATTATTTAAATAGTAACTTATTAGTTCTAACCTCGTAACGCTTATTGGTATAAAAAATTATATAAAAACTGTTTATTTTATACCATATTTATATATATATATATATATATATATATATATATATATATATTCAACATCAAATCATTATGATTGCAGCCTTCAGGTCTCCCCGATAACAAAGTATTATCAACAAAACTTTCTGCTATAAACGATCTTAAAAAATATATGAAAAGAGTGATGCCATTCGTTCAAGCCACAAGAGATAATCTACAAAAGATTGGTCCCGAAGCACTCTCTGTTGCCTTGCCCTTTGATGAGGCCCAACTGCTTGAAGATAACAAACAATATCTGCTGAATACTTTGGATGTAAGTATTTGTAGGCTTAATATTTACTGCTTCGTATAAATTATTTATATTATCAGTAGAAAATATAATATGTTTATATGAAAAGATATCAAGATTGGCTAGCTTAAATAATCTACAATTACATTGTATTTATATTATTTAAGCAGGTAAATTAATAAAACTAACGATGCGATATTAATGTTCATATTACTTCGAGTATTTATTATGAAGTTAATTTTTTATAGCTTAGTCTGTTTCGAAGGACCAAAATAATTCTTTGACAATTTAAATAATCATTTAACGCATTAGTAACATTTTTAAAGTTTTGAATATTTTATTAATGCATACAGTTATATACCGGACTTAAGCGATAGGCTGCTATGTCGGGGTTCCATTTTGAATTTTTAGTATGTTTGTAATCGGGACCTAAAGAAAACAAGAATTAAGAAGAAAAATGTTTTTATTTTATTTGAACCACATAATTAGGACAAACAGGATATAAATTGACATACATACGTTAAAATATAAAAAACAATTTACATTACTATGAATAAAATAACATAAACCGAAGTTATTTTATCGTAGGCGTCGTCGAATGCCGCCTGAAGACCTATTTTCTTTGCTTTTATAACAGTTAAGACTGTTGTTGATTCTGGTAGG
Source organism: Pieris brassicae (assembly GCF_905147105.1). NCBI lineage: Eukaryota > Metazoa > Arthropoda > Insecta > Lepidoptera > Pieridae > Pieris > Pieris brassicae. Next base: position 2,560,086 of record NC_059671.1, on the reverse strand, counting down.
TCTTTGCCAAATCACAGCATTTTTATTTTCGATTAAAAGTCTTTGATAATATTTAGTTAAAACTCGTGTTCTCTTGTTACGTGAAAATTACAAATTTCTAGTAATTATAACATAATTGAAGATAAATCAATAATATTCACTGCGTACGTAAAACAATTCTACCCAAAACACGTTTGAACTTGTCGTTAACCAAAACGGACAGTTTATTGTATACAGATCGTCTAAAAAAAACAATTTGTTACAAGACTTTATACGTCATCGGAGATTTGTTTAAATAATTGGATTATTGTATAATTTTCTGAATCAACAGCTTGACGCAATCGAAGTCAAACATACAGACAGTCCTGATACTCCAGAAAAAACGATAGAAGACTGTGCGCCTGGACTTACAGTGACCTTCACCAAGCCCACACCGATGAGTGGATTGTTTACCATTTCTGTGACCCTGGTAGATGGGGATACGGTTGAGAAGATTAAAGCCAAGATCGCTAAAGAGATTAAGGCTATTAAAGGTTAGTAAAAAATGGTTAAAATAAATCCAAGCTTATGTCATTTTCAGTGGGTCCAGTGTTTTAACTATTCTAGGAAATATTCTCTAAGGATTCACTTGGATTGACAGAGTGTTTGTGGCTTAAAAGCAAATGGGAGAATTTCTGTGTTTGTTTGTATTAAAATAATATAATATTTTTGTGTAATGAAATAATGAAAGTAAAATTTGATAAAGTTCGTTTTATTAAAATATAAACGCAATTTTTTAGACAACTCGACGTTTCTTCACAGCAGTCGCGTTCAGCGACTGCTACATGAACTTGTCAAATAAATTTGATATAAAGGTTATATATAGGCCATCTATTGCTGGGAAGTATGAAGCAGTCAGCTGTAATTTTTTAATTGTCTTGCTATGTATTGTGTGTTAATTATTATGTATACGTTAGTTTACTTTCAAATTATTTGATTACGATAGTAAGAAATAACTATTAGTATGTAAATTTAAAATACAATTTATTTTAAACACACAAATACAGTATTTACAATATTTTTAACATGCATAGTATTAATATTAATAATTCAAAATGAATAAATAGAAAATTAAAACAAATTTGGTCCCTGTGGCAGCATTTCCTCGCTGTAGTGTGTGTGGTATATCTACCAGGCGCAAGCTTAAATCTTTAATTTAGTTAAATAACTATTATATTTATATAATTAAATTGAAAACCCTGAAAATATTTTTTATTAACTTTCAGACATAAATGCTCTAAAGCTGTGGCGATATCTTGATCCGGCGTTAGGTCCTCGCAAGATTCCAGTAGCAGGCGATCACGTGACAAAATGCGCGGAACTCGTCAATGGCGATGGTATACGCGTACACGTGGAAGCGTCGCGTATAGGACTCGTTCAGAACGGAACGAATATTGACGTCGGCTTACAGTTTGTGTATACTTATGATAAGTGATTGTTTTCAGAAATATATTTATTTATTTTTATAATAAGTATTTTATTTTGTTAGTCCTTTATTTGTTTCGAGATTTTAATACTTCGAAAAGTGGTAAGAAACGTAAGAAAAGTTTCTAAAATTCTTTGTACAATTTTATTAAAAAAATAATCTTTGTTTTTACGGTTAAGTTTAGAAATTTATTGGTTAGTTTATTTGTTGTAAGCACTGAATACAGTTGTGAATTTCCAACATGCCTTTAGGCACATCAATGTGTAAGTAAGCATTTTGCGAATGTATATGCATCTGCATAAAGTATTTCATGACGAAATATAGTATTGCCATCAGAAGAGCTATAGATTTACGTTTTGTTCATTTCTGTCTCATCGCATTATGTGTATGTGTGTGTATCTCATGTTAAATGTTTTATTAAAATTTGATTATATAGTCGCAAGGAGTTATAATGGGTTAAAAAATAAAAGAGCTGCAATTTTATATTATATTTAAATAACATATAAACGTTTATTCACATAAAAATGTTTAACATCGCGAAAACGATATGGCGGCGATCCCCGGCGGTCGCAGGCTATGCGAACGCGAAATACCTAAATAATCCAATATTTACACACTTATATAATACAAACACATATAAAAAAACGATTTCCATAGCTGTGATTTAGGGCTGATCCTTGATTTACCACAAACAATTTGATTAAACAAAATACAGTGTAATCTGTATAACTCGCACCTCGTTAAATCGACATCCTCAGTGGGTCGCAAAAAAAATGCCATTCCTTTCCGCTGAACCTTTTAAGTGTGCGGTATCTCGAATTATTTAGACGTTGCTACTCGAACAAAATGTTATTTCCCTCCGAAATATTGATAATACATATTTATACTCTCTAAAAACGGACAAGTCGGAGTTAATAAAATATATTGACGTCTTACTTGGCATTCCCCGAAATAATAACAATTAAAAAGAATGTTCGGGGTTCGGAGTATTGTTATTGTCATTGTACATAGTTTAAATCAAAATAACGGATTTGTTTAGTGTACAGTTTACTTCATTAATATGTAAAAATATATACAACAAAACTTATTTGAATTGTGATTCAAATTCGACTCTACAAATGGAAAAATACACATAGAAATCGCGGCTTCGTATGTCGAAATTTCAGCAGTCAAATCATATGTATCTAAGTTCTTGTTAAGTTGAAAATCTCGTTAGCATTTCCCTTGACATTCGAGTTATAGAGATTCCATTGTATTACTAAATTTATTTAAAATGCAAAATTAATCTACTATTTCGAGGCGACAAACATGAGTGAAAAATTGTAACTGCCTTTGACTTTGAATAAAATTCTTGCTTAATAAGTAAGAAAATATATTTTGGAATGTCGTAAATAAGGATCATAAAGTAGCATTTAGGTCGTAACTCAGTCTTTGTGTTTCTCACGATACCATAAATATGTCTATTGTGAAAAAGGCACTAAATAGAACCAAAAAACTAAAAGAAATGGCCACAAAAAATTTCACCAATATTGACTTAGTTACTAGTAAAAACCGAACAAACAAACCCTTCATCCATCCACGCAGGTTTGCGTACTATAAAGACTTTTTATTGCCATAAAACACGTCTTATAACATAAATAATAGAAATGCATTTGAATGCTGTGAAAACTCCGCTCTTGGCATTCATGGTCATGCAACATTAAAGCAATAAAGTAAAAAATGATTATGTTATTTAGAAAAGTCCTTCCAGTCACGAAAATCAGGCCTCTTTACTGACATAACTATATCTGATTAGAATCAAGCAATAACTTTTATATTCCTGTTTTGTTAAATAATTATTATATATATAAAATGGAATTCTTAATTTGAATATTTTTTGCGAATTTATTTATCTATGGCGTACAACTTTTAAAATACAGACATGTTCACACATTTTACATAGAAATCTCATCAGGTGTCTAGTAATATAATCAACGGTATTATTTTTATAGGAACGTTCATGTGATATATAAGACTAAAACATACATTCAGTTTTAAAAAAAATTCAATCAAATCACACTTATATACATAAATGAATGAAATCCCAAGAGGGCGGCTTCGCCTTCATATTAAAAAAAAATTCAAAAGTACGAATTTATCGTTAAAATTGAAGATCTATGTAAAATCTATGTTCTAAGTAAATAAAACATTTATATATTTAATTTTAATGCGCTCTGTCGCCGTATAGTTCCTAATACTTTTCCATATTCGCGTTCGCATTTACCTCTAAAATTAAGTAAATCCTCGAATACTCATAATTAATTGGTTAGCTTGCTTTACCTAGACTTTTTAACACCTGAATCTACCAAAGTATTGTTAAGACTGCTGGCACGAGTTCACCTGCTTTATAAATTTTAAATAACACCGAGATATTTGACAAGATTTTAAAAACCATTTCAGCGTAATATTCACTAAAATACAAATTCAATTATTATTATCATAAACGCGCCAAAATGTTTTTTCTGGCCAAGATGGCGTCGCATGACTCACATGTAAACACATGAGGAATTATTGATATTTTTACTCATATAAATACGTATTATGAATCTATAAAAAAACCAGCAAATAAAACTCCATGATAGTATTAATATTAAACAAGATATTATCAACATGCATACGTCATTGTCGATTCGACTAATTTGTTCTGTGTCGCGTAACTGACATATAAAAATCTATATTTTAACTGTGTTTTTTTAGATAAATTATTATTATACCAGTGATTTTACTCTTTAACGCCTTTTAAAGTCTAGTTTTAGATAGATTACTCTTAACAATACTTTATTTTTCACTGTCATCTGTCAAATAGGCTTTTCGATAGAGTATTGAATTTTATAGAACTACTAAGAAGCGTCTATAATGGTCCTATAGTATATAGTAGTAGTTTTTTAGTAAGTTCAGAGTGCAGGTGTTAATAATTCCATACAATTAGAATATTCGAGAATAAACTCCACAAGTTAAAAAATAAACCAAATTTAACTAGACACCATTGTTGCCATAATTGCGGCCAAATAGTTATCTATTGTCGAATGGACCTTATCCATAAACCCATGTCATTATATAAAATATCTGACAAAAATCCTTTACCAAAAGTTTATGAATAAGACGAGATTTTGACATTGATTACAGAATGTACTGAGATTTAAAACATACTAGAATATCCATGGTAGGTAAGATTTATTTCCTTTAAACGACAACAATAGCTAAACTAAGCAATTTTTAATGAAAACATTCTGATAAAATTAGGTTAAAATAAATCAATTAACATAAAAACCGTCTCGGAACTTATTTGTTGACATAAAAATACGATATAATGTTGCAATTTTCTAATCATTTCATAATTAATAGGGACATATACATATGTAAAAGCTCAATTCATTCTGTAACAGCCGCATCACGGCTTTTTTCTGCGATATTATTTTATACTAATTTCAATATAAGTATTAGTCTAGCATTTAGTTTAAATCGCGGAAAAAACTCGAATGCGGCGTTAACTTAAATCAGAACGCGGTTAATACCCGCAAATTAACGTACGTACTCGTACGTTATGTGGGCCCGTTGGCGAATAGTTTGTCAAGCCCCGCCCCTTCGGCTGTTTCGACGGCGCTACGCGGTTTCTCTTAAGGTACATTCATCGCTGGTAGATTTAGTATGAACACTTCCTTCTTGAATAATTGGCCTACATTTCTTCCGATCAGCTAGAAAAAGAAAAAGCGGGTGACATTGATATAGTGGCAATGAAAGCCAGTAACTATTAAATGGAGGCCGCCCATTCTTTCCGTATCTACCTCAAGAATCACTGCGCAGTCCGAAAGCCTAAAAAAGGCGAAGCGCCCAAACCGGAGCGGAAGCCGAATAAGGCGGTGATATGGGTCGCTAAGGAGTACCCGAAGTGGCAACATATCATTTTGAGTACGCTCAAGGAGTTAAATGGGGTAACTATACTGTTATAACGTAATTAGTTTCGCTTGATTTATTTATTGTGTCCTCAAACATTGTGTAAAGCAATTTAAGATTAGCGTGCGATTATCCCTTTGTCTATGTGCGCATTTAACACTCGCTCGTACGGTGAACGTACATTGTGAAAACCGGCCGAAGTCTGATCGACTACTTGTCTATTAGAAAAAACATACGGTCACGAAAGAGATAGAAATCTGTGGCTAAGACCTCAAAGTTTATACTGCCATTGGCACTGTCAAACATTGTAAAGAATTAACAAAAATGAGATTAAAAAAAACATTTCAAACTTTATATACACACAAAAATTAGTTGGGAATAATTTTTATTCAAATTACAATTAAAAGGAAATATAAAAATATATCCAGTTAAAGTGAGTTGACGAAAGCTTGACGGGAAGTTAGAAAACACATTAACGTCTTCGTCTAAGTTTTTTTATGGCAATAATAACGAAAAGTTATATTTGTGAAAATTATTTAAATAGTAACTTATTAGTTCTAACCTCGTAACGCTTATTGGTATAAAAAATTATATAGAAACTGTTTATTTTATACCATATTTATATGTATATATTCAACATCAAATCATTATGATTGCAGCCTTCAGGTCTCCCCGATAACAAAGTATTATCAACAAAACTTTCTGCTATAAACGATCTTAAAAAATATATGAAAAGAGTGATGCCATTCGTTCAAGCCACAAGAGATAATCTACAAAAGATTGGTCCCGAAGCACTCTCTGTTGCCTTGCCCTTTGATGAGGCCCAACTGCTTGAAGATAACAAACAATATCTGCTGAATACTTTGGATGTAAGTATTTGTAGGCTTAATATTTACTGCTTTGTATAAATTATTTATATTATCAGTAGAAAATATAATATGTTTATATGAAAAGTTGTCAAGATGGGCTAGCTTAAATAATCTACAATTAAATTGTATTTATATTATTTAAGCATGTAAATTAATAAAACTAACGATGCGATATTAATGTTCATATTACTTCGAGTATTTATTATGAAGTTAATTTTATAGCTGTCTGTTTCGAAGGACCAATAGAATTCTTTGACAATTTAAATAATCATTTAACGCATTAGTAACATTTTTATGTTTTTTATACACCAGACTTAAGCGATAGGCTGCTATGTCGGGGTTCCATTTTGAATTTTTAGTATGTTTGTAATCGGGACCTAAAGAAAACAAGAATTAAAAAGAAAAATGTTTTTATTTTATTTGAACCACATAATTAGGACAAACATGATATAAATTGACATACATACGTTAAAATATAAAAACAATTTACATTACTATGAATAAAATAACATAAACCGAAGTTATTTTATCGTAGGCGTCGTCGAATGCCGCCTGAAGACCTATTTTCTTTGCTTTTTTAACAGTTAAGACTGTTGTTGATTCCGGTAGGTCTTTGCCAAATCACAGCATTTTTATTTTCTATTAAAAGTCTTTGATAATATTTAGTTAAAACTCGTGTTCTCTTGTAAGGTGAAAATTACAAATTTCTAGTAATTATAGCATAATTGAAGATAAATCAATAATATTCACTGCGTATGTAAAACAATTCTACCCAAAACACGTTTGAACTTGTCGTTAACCAAAACGGACAGTAGAATGGGTAAAGGAAAAACCTGTACTTTATTGTATACAGATCGTCTAAAAAAACAATTTGTTACAAGACTTTATACGTCATCGGAGATTTGTTTAAATAATTGGATTATTGTATAATTTTCTGAATCAACAGCTTGACGCAATCGAAGTCAAACATACAGACAGTCCTGATACTCCAGAAAAAACGATAGAAGACTGTGCGCCTGGTAGTCCACATGTCAACTTTATTGCGGAACCTGGACTTACAGTGACCTTCACCAACCCCACACCGATGAGTGGATTGTTCACCATTTCTGTGACCCTGGTAGATGGGGATACGGTTGAGAAGATTAAAGCCAAGATCGCTAAAGAGATTAAGGCTATTAAAGGTAAGTAAAAAAAAAATGTTGAAATTAAATCCAAGCTTATGTCATTTTCAGTGGGTCCAGTGTTTTAACTATTCTAGGAAATATTCTCTAAGGATTCACTTGGATTGACAGAGTGTTTGTGGCTTAAAAGCAAATAGGACAATTTCTGTGTTTGTTTGTATTATAATAATATAATATTTGTGTATTTGTAAATAAATAATGCAAGTAAAATTTGATAAAGTTAGTTCTATTGAAATATAAACGCAATTTTTTACACAACTCGACGTTTCTTCACAGCAGTCGTGGTCAGCGACTGCTACATGAACTTGTCAAATAAATTTGATAGAAAGGTTATATATAGGCCATCTATTGCTGGGAAGTATAAAGCAGTCAGCTGTAATTTTTTAATTGTCTCACTATGTATTGTGTGTTAATTATTATGTATACGTTAGTTTACTGTCAAATTATTTGATTACGATAGTAAGAAATAACTATTAGTATGTAAATTTAAAATACAATTTATTTTAAACACACAAATACAGTATTTACAATATTTTTAACATGCATAGTATTAATATTAATAATTCAAAATGAATAAATAGAAAATTAAAACAAATTTGGTCCCTGTGGCAGCATTTCCTCGCTGTAGTGTGTGTGGTATATCTACCAGGCGCAAGCTTAAATCTTTAATTTAGTTAAATAACTATTATATTTATATAGTTAAATTGAAAACCCTGAAAATATTTTTTATTAACTTTCAGACATAAGTGCTCTAAAGCTGTGGCAATATCTTGATCCGGCGTTAGGTCCTCGCAAGATTCCAGTAGCAGGCGATCACGTGACGAAATGCGCGGAACTCGTCAATGGCGATGGTATACGCGTACACGTGGAAGCGTCGCGTATAGAACTCGTTCAGAACGGAACGAATATTGACGTCGGCTTACAGTTTGTGTATACTTATGATAAGTGATTGTTTTCAGAAATATATTTATTTATTTTTATAATAAGTGTTTTATTTTGTTAGTCCTTTATTTGTTTAGAGATTTTAATGCTTCGAAAAGTGGTAAGAAACGTAAGAAAAGTTTCTAAAATTCTTTGTACAATTTTATTAAAAAATAATCTTTGTTTTTACGGTTAAGTTTAGAAATTTATTGGTTAGTTTATTTGTTGTAAGCACTGAATACAGTTGTGAATTTCCAACATGCCTTTAGGCACATCAATGTGTAAGTAAGCATTTTGCGAATGTATATGCATCTGCATAAAGTATTTCATGACGAAATATAGTATTGCCATCAGAAGAGCTATAGATTTACGTTTTGTTCATTTCTGTCTCATCGCATTATGTGTATGTGTGTGTATCTCATGTTAAATGTTTTATTAAAATTTGATTATATAGTCGCAAGGAGTTATAATGGGTTAAAAAATAAAAGAGCTGCAATTTTATATTATATTTAAATAACATATAAACGTTTATTCACATAAAAATGTTTAACATCGCGAAAACGATATGGCGGCGATCCCCGGCGGTCGCAGGCTATGCGAACGCGAAATACCTAAATAATCCAATATTTACACACTTATATAATACAAACACATATAAAAAAACGATTTCCATAGCTGTGATTTAGGGCTGATCCTTGATTTACCACAAACAATTTGATTAAACAAAATACAGTGTAATCTGTATAACTCGCACCTCGTTAAATCGACATCCTCAGTGGGTCGCAAAAAAAATGCCATTCCTTTCCGCTGAACCTTTTAAGTGTGCGGTATCTCGAATTATTTAGACGTTGCTACTCGAACAAAATGTTATTTCCCTCCGAAATATTGATAATACATATTTATACTCTCTAAAAACGGACAAGTCGGAGTTAATAAAATATATTGACGTCTTACTTGGCATTCCCCGAAATAATAACAATTAAAAAGAATGTTCGGGGTTCGGAGTATTGTTATTGTCATTGTACATAGTTTAAATCAAAATAACGGATTTGTTTAGTGTACAGTTTACTTCATTAATATGTAAAAATATATACAACAAAACTTATTTGAATTGTGATTCAAATTCGACTCTACAAATGGAAAAATACACATAGAAATCGCGGCTTCGTATGTCGAAATTTCAGCAGTCAAATCATATGTATCTAAGTTCTTGTTAAGTTGAAAATCTCGTTAGCATTTCCCTTGACATTCGAGTTATAGAGATTCCATTGTATTACTAAATTTATTTAAAATGCAAAATTAATCTACTATTTCGAGGCGACAAACATGAGTGAAAAATTGTAACTGCCTTTGACTTTGAATAAAATTCTTGCTTAATAAGTAAGAAAATATATTTTGGAATGTCGTAAATAAGGATCATAAAGTAGCATTTAGGTCGTAACTCAGTCTTTGTGTTTCTCACGATACCATAAATATGTCTATTGTGAAAAAGGCACTAAATAGAACCAAAAAAAAACATACACAAAACACGTGCTACAACCTAAAAGAAATGGCCACAAAAAATTTCACCAATATTGACTTAGTTACTAGTAAAAACCGAACAAACAAACCCTTCATCCATCCACGCAGGTTTGCGTACTATAAAGACTTTTTATTGCCATAAAACACTTCTTATAACATAAATAATATAAATGCATTTGAATGCTGTGAAAACTCCGCTCTTGGCATTCATGGTCATGCAACATTAAGGCAATTATATATATATATATATATAAAAATTTAATGGAATTCTTAATTTGAATATTTTTTGCGAATTTATTTATCTATGGCGTACAACTTTTAAAATACAAACGTGTTCACACATTTTACATAGAAATCTCATCATGTGTGTAATGTAATCAACGGTATTATTTTTATAGGAACGTTCATGTGATATATAAAACTAAAACATACATTCAGTTTAAAAAAAAATTCAATCAAATCACACTTATATACATAAATGAATGAAATCCCAAGATTTCATATTAAAAAAAATTCAAAAGTACGAATTTATCGTTAAAATTGAAGATCTATGTAAAATCTATGTTCTAAGTAAATAAAACATTTATATGTTTAATTTTAATGCGCTCTGTCGCCGTATAGTTCCTAATACTTTTCCATATTCGCGTTCGCATTTACCTCTAAAATTAAGTAAATCCTCGAATACTCATAATTAATTGGTTAGCTTGCTTTACCTAGACTTTTTAACACCTGAATCTACCAAAGTATTGTTAAGACTGCTGGCACGAGTTCACCTGCTTCTAAATAACACCGAGATATTTGACAAGATTTTAAAAACCATTTCAGCGTAATATTCACTAAAATACAAATTCAATTATTATTATCATAAACGCGCCAAAATGTTTTTTCTGGCCAAGATGGCGTCGCATGACTCACATGTAAACACATGAGGAATTATTGATATTTTTACTCATATAAATACGTATTATGAATCTATAAAAAAAACCAGCAAATAAAACTCCATGATAGTATTAATATTAAACAAGATATTATCAACATGTATACGTCATTGTCGATTCGACTAATCTGTTCTGTGTCGCGTAACTGACATATAAAAATCTATATTTTAACTGTGTTTTTTTAGATAAATTATTATTATACCAGTAATTTTACTGTTTAACGCCTTTTAAAGTCATGTTTTAGATAGATTACTCTTAACAATACTTTATTTTTCACTGTCATCTGTCAAATAGGCTTTTCGATAGAGTATTGAATTTTATAGAACTACTAAGAAGCGTCTACAATGGTCCTATAGTAGTAGCTTTTTAGTAAGTTCAGAGTGCAGGTGTTAATAATTCCATAGAATTAGAATATTCGAGAATAAACTCCACAAGTTAAAAAATAAACCAAATTTAACTAGACACCATTGTTGCCATCATTGCGGCCAAATAGTTATCTATTGTCGAATGGACCTTATCCATAAACCCATGTCATTATATAAAATATCTGACAAAAATCCTTTACCAAAGGTTTATGAATAAGACGAGATTTTGACATTGATTACAGAATGTACTGAGATTTAAAACATACTAGAATATCCATGGTAGGTAAGATTTATTTCCTTTAAACGACAACAATAGCTAAACTAAGCAATTTTTAATGAAAACATTCTGATAAAATTCGGTTAAAATAAACCAATTAACATAAAAATCGTCTCGGAACTTATTTGTTGACATAAAAATACGATATAATGTTGCAATTTTCTAATCATTTCATAATTAACAGGGACATATACATATGTAAAAGCTCAATTCATTCTGTAACAGCCGCACTACGGCTTTTTTCTGCGATATTATTTTATACTAATTACAATATAAGTATTAGTCTAGCATTTAGTTTAAATCGCGGAAAAAACTCGAGTGCGGCTTTAACTTAAATCACAACGCGGTTATTACCCGCAAATTAACGTACGTAGTCGTACGTTATGTGGGCCCGTTGGCGAATAGTTTGTCAAGCCCCGCCCCTTCGGCTGATTCGACGGCGCTACGCGGTTTCTCTTTAGGTACATTCATCGCTGGTAGATTTAGTATGAACACTTCCTTCTTGAATAATTGGCCTACATTTCTTCCGATCAGCTAGAAAAAAAAATATTCACAAAACTTGTAGTCTTTGATGTATTTACAGTAATGCTCTCTCTCTATATCTTTAATATATATAAATCTCCTGTCACGATGTTTGTCCGCGATGGACTCCTAAACTACTTAAACGATTTTAAATTAAATTGGCACACCGTGAGCAGTCTAGTCCAACTTAAGAGATTGGATAGCTTAGATCTTTAGTTATAGTCGCAATTTTATTTTATTGCAAATTAATTGTCTATAATTAATTGACAATCACAATTCTCTGTTAACTCTAACAGATGTCGGTACTTTTCGACTGGATTGAGTAAGTAATCTATAGATGGTACTGCTATGGTAAACCGACAAACGTGTCATATACGCTACAATTCAATATCATGATAACCACGTGTTATTGAGGCTAAAGTATAAATTAAATTTATTTTGTAGTAAACGAATATTTCTACTTTTTTAATTTTTGGTGTTAGCATAGCCAACCACGTGTTACTTAGACCGAAGTGTAAATCAAATTCAAATTATAGTGACGATAATACAGTGAAATTATTCTTTCGTGTCACGGTATTAAGGCTAACTAAAACCACATTAAGGAGAAACGAAGTTCGCGGGGGCAGCTAGTATATATATATATATATATATATATATATATATATATATATATATATAATCTTAGGGGTTCTTCGTTATAGGAAACGCGTTGTAGGAGTATTCTCGCACATTTAACGCGTTATGTACATATAATAAATTTAAATTTTATAGTTAAAGGGGATTTAAAACGAATATAGGAAACCTATGTGCGTACAAATCTTTACATTTCACAGTACAAGAATATAACGTGGAAAATGATCACGTTATAAGCGTGATTACTGATTAAATAAATAAATAAATTATTAATAATTATTGCTGATTGTTAACAAAATATCTAAAAAAAAAACCTACAAGGTTAGTGTACTAAATATGAATTAAATGGAAAATTTGATTTTGAAAGAAAGAAAATTATAAAAAAATACAAGCTGATCTTAAGCTTAGCTGACATACCCTCGATGTGATTTTCTTAAACAAATCCTTCTTGCTTTTGTCGATTTTAGCTGGTCGCGCGTTGTTGGCCGCGAGCTTCTCGTCCAACCTTCGCAAATCGTGCGCATCTACGTCCGGTATTGCGCCCAACACGTTCGCTACTTCCGGGAAACGTGGTCGAAGCGCTTCATAGGCCTATAATTATCAAACGATATTATATACAATTAAAAGTAAATTCTATCTTCATATCGGATCTAATAAAAATCCAGATTTTTTGTAAGATTTAATTTACAATTTATATTGAAAAATATAGCCAAAACGGATTACACATATACGAATAACGTTATATACTAACCAAGACAATGTACTTATTGTTAAGGTGTGTGTGTGTGATATGTTAGGGTGTGTAAGTGTTTGTGAAATGCATTCGATTAGCCCATCTCTTTAAAAACGACGCGTCTGGAGATAATATGGAATAATTCAAGGCTCCCTATGATACACATTTAAAATACCAACAGTTTATACCGAGATCTGGGTATGAAACAACACAGTATGACGAGTTCAATAATCAGGTACAAAATCTTAAGAAATTTGACAAGACATGAGCAATGTCATTAATTTACGCTAACAATTATCAATTTAACTAATTATATGCATTGTCAGTAACTAGGAAATCAGAGGATCTTGAAAGACGGTTCTCACAACATCAGGAATCTGGGACATTTTTAAAATAATTCTATGTAGAATCTATATGTCCAAAAGTAATACAATTCGAATTATGTATACATAGAAAATACACAGATGCAGTCATTAATTGAACGCATGAACTCAAATGTCCACAGCAATAGCTCAAAACCGATCGTTTTACGTACATTTGACAATTACGTACACGTGACAACAATGTGAAGTGTCCAACCTATATAATTCGTAATGCATAGGTTACGGCAAGAAAATTTAACTAATTGTGTGCTATTTCAATAAGAAAAATAGATAAAATTAAAATCGAAAATAATAAGACGAAAAACAAGTCATATACACTTTGCCCTAAAACAGAAGTGGCAATGGGCGGGCATATACCAAGATGCATCAGAAAGGTGGACCTTAAAGGCAACCATATAGAAAGGATCAAGGGTAAGAGACAATATATCGTTAGAAGCGTTAGCAGGAAATTTAAAAAGGAGGCAAAGGCCTCCAGAACCGCTTCACGGTACGGTTCTGAACTGTACTGAAGGCAACTAAGATAACTAGTAACAATATTTTTTTTTTTAAGTTATTAACATTCCGAAAGATTGGTCATAAACAGGAAATAAATGATTACTAAGTATGTACCTGTACAGCAAGCGACAGCAAGGCCGCCTGGTTAGCCTCATGCTGTCCATGCAGCCTCAAAGCGTGTAGAACAGCCGCCAACGCCCCGTTCGCCTCCCCGGCGCTAACGGCGCCGTTACTTAACGCCGCTCGTAACGCGGGTAGGGCCAACGCACACGCCCGTAACGAGGACGTCGAGTCGTTCCATGTTAAAGCTCGAAGTATCTAAAAAACGATTTATTTCACCTTACACAATAGACATACAGTCGACTCTCGGTAAATATATATAGGTAATAAAGTCAATGCTAATTGGTCCCTTGGGTAATTTGAAGTTGAAGTAATAGTATCTTTCTCGCCAAGATGCGATAATTTGCAGACCGGGCTAGAGAGTAGGGCCTCTATAATTTGAAGTGTTTATGCGTCAATATTGTCAATTGTTTTTAAAAAATCTTTAAAAAATGATTGACTGAAGTCGCCCACTCAAATAAAGATTACGGAATTCTTTTCGGAATAATAATTTGAGAATTTTATTTAAATGTTAATAATACTCTAGAAATAATAAATCACAATATCTGATCAATTTAATTATCGAGAGTCGACTGTATTACAGTGAAACAAATAACAGGGCGGCAATTCGATGGATGGGTAGACTTCAAGATAACCGCAGGCAATGATTAATGAGGCACTTGCCAAAAGGCGTACATACCCATACAATAAAAAAAAGTTTCGAATTATATAAAATATTAAATATCGTTAGATTATAAATTTCAGATAAGTCTGTGGACATACAACAAAACATAGGACTTGGAAGGCTAAGGCCCAATCCAATTAACACAATTGCATAAACTAATATCTTTTTAATGTCGGTTAAAAAGTTAATCCATTTTAAAATATCTCACCGTATGCAATAGTGCAGGCCCAGCAATGGGATCAGCCAGTAACACGGCTCCTAATTCCGACACGTGCTCCGGCGTACGCGCAGGACTAGCGGTGGGCATTTCTTCTTCCATACCATCGATACTCGCCTCTGTTGGGGCTGCCTCTACTAGAGATACCTGTACAAAAAGTAATATTTTTGAAACCAGAATGGCCGTCAAAAAACTGTACAGTCGAAAAAAAAAGGCTCTATTTGGGGACAGCGGATAATATATTAAAGATACTTAAAGAAATCCAACTGTTTTCTTGTATTTTACAAAAAAATTAAACAGACATATACGTGACGGTTGAAAAATATTTGAATGTAGCAATTTGTATATATACGCAAGTGGCGTATAACGAACACCATACGAACAGCCTGGCTTTCTCCGCATACAAAGTACTCTCAAGTATAACTGTCAATAAATAAATAAGTAATAAACAGTATCTACCTTTAAAACTTCCAGGTACTCTCTAGTGAGGTGTCGTACTAACATATCTTCCAACACTTCCTGCGACTCACTTCCACTCTCTTCCTCCAGCTTTCCGGACTCGTACAGTGACGTCACGTAGTCCCATCTTTGGGACAGGTGTACCACCACTATAATAATTTTTGATGTTCGTTAAAAATGATATATGTCAAGAATTCATGGACTGCTCAATTATAGCTTTATTAAAAGTTCTGGTGTGTCAAAAAAATCAATCTGTAAATCGTAAATAACGTTATAGCAAATACTTTTACACTTTCAAACCTCAAAATCGAATGTAACTGAAAAATTTTGATACAAGTAACATTATTAGGGATTGCTACGGGCGGCCTTATAGGCGACAAGTGATATATTCCAGGCAACCCTAGTAATAAAAATTCTTTCACCATTAGAAAGCTGCATCTTCACTGACAGACAGAGGCAATATTACATTATCAATATACAGATTTAACTGTAATGTAAGTGAGTAATGTCACCGTAAAATTGTAAACACAATTGTAATGTATCTCGCGAGATTATGAACGAACTGCTTACAATTTAACGTATTGTTACGAGCTAGGGGATCGGATAGAAAATGCCGTGGATTTCTTCAAAGGTTTATTTCTTGATAAATCAATGAGGAATTTATGGGCACAAATTAATTGCAGAGATGCACTAATTACACACACAAAACACAGTCACTAATTAATTCACTTACGCACACTTTACACAGTACTTTATCACTTGTAATCACTTTATTCGCACTTTATCGCTTCGGTGTTTCTCTCTTGTTATCGCATTCCAAACTAAAGGCGACTAGTCGCGTTTCGGCTCGCTTATATATCCCTGGGAATAATTCTAAACAATATTCGAGAACTTTCTAGTCGGCACTCTTTGTCTCTTTCGCACGTTGCTCCGTCCTTGTCGTACGGCGTTCTAGAGTGCTCGTCTAGTTTCGAGAAAGTTCTGATCTTCTCTCTCTCTCTCTCGTATCATTTCGTCCTTATCTCACACCTAGAAAGTTCGGTCTAGAATATTCCTTCATCAAAGGGGTATACCTAGGCCTGAAAACGCCTGAAAACGGGTCTCCTGAAATATGCACCACTCGACTAAACATGTTCTGAAACTGACTGAAAAAAAGTTTCAGCTTCCTGAAAACTAGGGTAACATTATGGAAATTACAATTTTCTAATATGTGATTGACCCTCTCCTGAAACAGTCAGAAATCATATTACAGCCTGCTGAAAAGTTCTCTAACTAGTGGAAAAATCTAGAAACATTGCAGTCGACCCGTCTCCGTAACAATATTATTATTCGGTTAATTGTAATTTATCGAAGTGAAACCGTCAAATTGTGTAACGGAACGCAACTCGCGTGCTGATTGGTTGAACGGCATATGCCCTGCGCCACCATCTTTGTTTGTTCTACGGTCTACTATAAAGCCGACCAATCAGGGACAGCCTTCGGACAGTTGACAATTTGCCAATTTTAAGATTGTAATTTGACGGTTTCACTTCGATAGAGTCTCTGACCTGACTCTGGTTAAGTTCTCTATCGTCTCTTTCTTTCAAATTGAATTTACGCTGTGAAAAGAGATGAGTTAAAACGGTGCAATTTAATTTAGGACTTACTAAGCGGTGCCGTATGCTGCAGTAGGGGTAAGGCAACGTCCCTATAATGAGCTGGGGGGCAATGCAACAGCAAAGGTCGTAACGCAGCTCGTAGAACTCTACGGAGCCAATGGTCTGGAAGTCGCGAAGGGGCTGATATGAGCGATCCACATATAGCTCGTGCTAGACCTGCAGCGCCGTATAACTCTCGACCTAAGGAAGCGGCTGCTGCGCCTACTAGTTGACACACCTGTAATTTTTTAAGTACTTATTGATTGCAGACCTCGTTCCTACTAGAATTTATAAATAGAAAGAAACTCTCTATTTATGTACTGACGACAAAATATATTTTCGAGTTCTTTTAATAACATCAAAGTCAAATTTGTTTAAAACCATGAAAAGATTTATTTGATTTGTTGCTAGATCGATTTTTTGATAGTCTGTAATAATTTCAGTCTGTATTATTTATGTTGAAGCAATGGTGTTAGCGTCAGCTGTCATTGTCATTATAATTGATTAACATCAAAGTCAAATTTGTTCAAATTGTTTATTTAATTTGTCTATGTTATTAGATCTATAAACTAATGACTAATCAATGGCCAATAATAATAATGACTTAAGGTATTATTACTAAAGACTATCAAAAACTCTGTAGATCTATTAATATTGGCAAAGTAAATAAACAATAGAACAGTTTTTGACTAATTTGTCTTTGATGTTTTTTAAAATGAGAATGGCAGCCTATATCAGCGTCATTGCTCCAACATATATAATATATCCGAGACATTGAAATCGTAAAAAGAAATGAAGTGCTGATTCTTCTAAAGGATCTGATCTTCAATTAGTCTATCTACTGAGTCGAAGGCATGTAAGGCGGAATATTAGCAGATTTTTATTGGGAAATTAAGATTGGTAATAATTACGGCTGGTATTTATAGAGGTATGTAATAATTAGCAGTGTTGGCCTAGTGGCTTCAGCGTGCGACTCATCCCTGAGATCGTGGAATCGATTCCCGGCTTTGCACTAATGAATTTTCTTTCTATGTGCGCATTTAATATGAGCTCGAACGGTGAAGGAAAACATCGTGAACCGGCTTGCCTTAGACCCAAAAAAGTCGACGGCGTGCGTCAGGCACAGAAGGCTGATCGCCTACTTGCCTATTAGTTTAACGATAACGATAGTTAAAAGATCATGAAACAGATGCAGAAATCTGAGGCCCAGACCTAAAAAGGTTGTAGCGCCATTGATTTTTTTTATGTAATAATTACGGCTGGTATTTAGGACTGGATTTATTTAACCTATAATAATCCAGTGACGCTACTCCCCTATATGGGTATTCGCTTCAGATTGCATCCGTTTCATTTAACCAATTTTCATTCCAAAGACAATTAGATCACCTTTCTGACTGACTCACGTCGTCAATATTTGGATTTGAGACATGCCGGATTGCTCACGATCTTCTTTGGTGTACGGCCGAGGAAAAGCAGAAGTAATACTAACGTTATCATGCAAGGTGTGCAAGAAGTTCTGCATTCTATCCTGCGGGGTACTGGGCTGTGGAGAAAGGGGCGCGAGTGGCGTATCATCCCGGAGCCCTAGCAGATTGCGTCGCTCTGCCGGTGGGGGCTGAAGGGCTCGACTATGCGCAGGATCTCGTAGGGACTCCGCCCCCGCAGCGTGTAGTTCGTGAAGGGCGCGACCTGGATAA
Source organism: Pieris brassicae (assembly GCF_905147105.1). NCBI lineage: Eukaryota > Metazoa > Arthropoda > Insecta > Lepidoptera > Pieridae > Pieris > Pieris brassicae. Next base: position 2,541,077 of record NC_059671.1, on the reverse strand, counting down.
AAATGGAATCAAAATGTTAACATAAAATTATAAGCTAGTTTATGGTTTGATTGAACAGCCTAAAACTCAGAATCTAGTTTCGAGTAAAGTAAAAGCTACTCTAACATAAAAAGTAAGTAGTTCCTATAGGACGACGAGCAAACACGAAACGCGTTTTTTTATAGAACAGGGGTGCAAACGGGCAGCAGGCTCATCTGATCTTAAGTGATACCGCTGCCATTGGACATTCTCAATGCTATACGCGAGTACGTTGCCCGCTTTTACTACACTATTATAGAACTCTTAGTTAGGATGTATATAATCTTAATTTATATTTGTGTTATCTAACATTAGTTAAGTAACATTTTGTTAAAATTAGAAGCGTAAACAATCATCGTACACTTGAAGCAAATATGAGAACTTTCGCATTTTCCACACTCATAAATCGTAACATAACATTCGGACACTTGTATTGCGGTATTGCTTACAGTTATGAACCCTGTGATAAGCCAAGTTATTTTTTTTAAAAGCTCATATTTCAAATGGTGTTTCATTTAACATAACATATTCTACAACAACGGCCACTGAACTTAACTCATACTAAAACAGACTATCAAATAATGTTCTTTATACAGATAATTAAACAAACATTCCTTACCCAAAGCCAATGCATGAGGAAACAGTGGCAGTACATGTTCCGCCGCTGGATTCCGCCACACCGGGTTCCCGGATGGAGTCAACCCCGCCCCAAAGCCACCCCTAGCCGCCTTATCCGGGTCGGCCGGCACACAAGTCCGCTTAACAACGCCCAATGCGAGTGTTAAAGCGTGTAACAACGTCCGACGAGCTGTTCCACGCTCTTCATCTGTATCACTCGGGGGCGTGTCCAGGCCTATTAGATGGGCCAAAGACTGTGCGCTTGTTAAGTGCTCAGATAGAGCTGTCCATCGTACGCTACAGTCTCCTAACACCTGGTAAATAATGTATTTTGACTTCATATACAGTTTTTCCACTGGAGTACGCTCAATGATTTATACTACAATATTTTTCGTTATAAAATAGAATTTAGCTTCTATCAATAAAGTTTATAATGGTAGAATCTTCAAATGCGCAGGCGCTAATTAAAGATTTAGGTTGGCGCCTGGTAGGTATTACGTTCCGGTGAGCTCAGAGCTGGTCATTTCCTGGCTCAACAAATAAGTATCGCGATACAGCGAAGAAATGCTGCCAGCGTTAAAGTTACGCCACCACAAGCTTTTTACATTTAATTTTCTATTTATCCATTTTTAATTACTATTATTACCATATAGGTTAACATTATATGTTGTGTTAAAAATAACTTCAGTTGTAAAATTTATATATCAAAGTAAATAATTCGTGATGCTTACAATTATCTCTGCTTATTTGTCATTTGTAATAAAGAGTTTTGGCTATTGAAAGATTTTTTTGTTCATGTTTAGTTTTGTCTTAATAACTGTGTATAACATGTATTTTTGCCTATTTTATGTAATTAAATACATTTTTTTTTCTTTAATCACAGTGGTTGAGATCGCTCGGAAGCGATAAGGCCGCCAGTTGCCCTCCTTTTGATTTCATTATATTCAATTTTTTTATATTGTAGTGTAACGAAGTGTTAATAAAGTTACAAAATTCGATCAAATTGACTTTGTTTTTATGAATACCTGAGCAACCAACGCGCTTTGACGCTCGTAACAGCACAAGTGATTGGAGACCAGCAGCAGGGCTTCTTGCAGTGTGACGCTCTCCACTGCGCTTAGATCGGGCCGAGCAAGAGCAGCGCGACACATATCGTGAAGACGCGGAAATACGGGTAGGAGGAGTAACGGGTACTGTAGAGATGAAAGAATAAATAAATTTTAATTCATTAATGTAGGTCATTTTTTTGCTGTGAAGAAACCCTTCATCACTCATTCATGACATGGAATTAATTTCATTCAATTCCAACGCATACGTTTATCTTCTATCAGCATAAAAATAAAAAAAATATTTATTTAAGAAATACATACATTATCCTTATAGACTGTGCCAATACGATGTCGAGAAAAAAAAGTAAATATTATATACCTAAGCACATAATATACACAATATCGCTACTGGGAACTCTGTGAGAATATATAAATATGTTGATGGTGTTGGAGACAGCATTCAGTAAAGTCAACGTCTTTAATTAGGAAGATCTTTGTAACAGACTGGTATGGAAAACCACTTCTGGTTGCGCCGAATTTGCATTTATATTAATGTTTGCTCAATATATCCATCCAAATTTCTCTAGACGCATATCATCACACCTATAATAACTCCCATCCTATGGAGGCACTAGTTCCGGAACGGGCTGTAGGTGGCGCGCGCAATGAAGCCTCTACTCTACATTTAAGAAAAAAGGATTAAGCAGCCAGTAGTTGTAATTTTGACGTACCGCGATTTGATTTTTTCGTTCGCACCGCTTTTTTTTAAACTTTTAAATTTGCTGTTTGTTATTAACAATTATATATAGTGCTGTACTACCTCTGTGAAGTGTTAAACTAATCAGCTTAAAGAAGGAATCCAGCCACGAGGTTAAAGATACCGTGCCGATTCCTTTCTTTCTTTCTCTGTCAATTATTCCAAATATTGAGCAATCATAAATTAAATATTTACGGTCCACTATTATTTATTAATTATTAAAGTTTAATAAAAATTAATAAATACATTACAATACGTTTACATTAAGCTCCGCTTTATTTAACCGCCTCATCGAACCGAGTACCTTACCACAGTACCATTTTTACGATATATATATATATATATACAGTCGAAAACGTCTACGAAGAGATCGTTTAGAGCAACATGCCGGTTATATTGACCCAAAATCAAAGGTCCCGCCTGAATTCTACTGTATTAGGTACTTAATAACATCGGCTGTTACGACTATCGGTTTATACGACCAAATATGAGTCGGAGATCGGTTTATAGTCCCTTCGATGTCGTTATAACAGATTTTGATATATATATATATCAAAATATGTAACAATCATATATATATATGATTGTTACATAATAATAATAAAAATAGCATAAACATAAAAATCACTCACACCGAAACTCATTATTTTAATGGTACTATTTTCAAACATAGCTTAATTAATAATTTGTAATAGAATATTATTCGTAGTGAACTAATCCGGTCCAGTTGAGTTACACCTAAATAATTAGTTAAAAGCGGGCGCGAAGCTCACCAACTTCAATAATTTCACCACGAAATCTTCAATATTTTTATATATAAAAAGTTGCAATGACAAAATATAATTAACAACATTCAATAATTTATAAATCTTGGACGTACAAGAGAAGCAACAACTGAAAAGTGCCCATAACCGAAGCATGCATTGTGAATGTCATGAAAGTGGATGAAGCGAGAGAGGACAAGACCACTTTGGGAAAAAGGCGTGATTATATAAATATATTTACTTTTTTTTCTAAAGAACACATAAATGTGATACAAACTTTTGTCTCAGACCTTGCGAAATACTGATAATTGGCATCTTATTATCGATCAACACTACCTTTTAAAGTTAATTCATATTTTTGAAGTGATTAGAGTGATTTATTGGCGTTGGAAAAAAATTACCGTCACATTTTTCGGTTACGCGCCATCTTTTTCTTGTCCCTACCACGGTTGATTCGAGGCCATTAATAACAAAAACATATAATAACTATAACAATTATAGTAATATTTCTATTACAATAACTAAAATTCTGTAATAATCTTAGTAGTAATATGGTAAAATGAAATAATTGTATTATTTGTATTCGTGTCTATGATAATAAAAGCCTTTTGTTACATTTTATATGTGATCATAAAGAAGTTTCACTTCTTACGTGTGTATACGCACACAATTTTATCATAAAAACTTTAGATTTTAAATGTTTTGATGCACTCTTAGTTTTTCTTACCTTTGATCCAAGTTTAACTAGCAATCCAGCTGCGTGTCTGCGAACATTTTTAACACTACGCGAGCTTCGATCTTCTGGCGGCGATCCTTCATATACGAGTACATGAAATATTTTATCAAGTACTCGTGGAAGTAATTCAGCGCCTGCGCAACCTACAGTTGGGCCTGTGTGGAAAAAAAAACATTAGGCGTTTATTATTGGAGTAAGTTTTCGGTGTTTTTAACTGAACTGGCAGCAGGGTGAGCCACCTGATGTGATACTGTCGCCCATGGACACTGCCTGCCTGCATCAATGCCTCGCTCGCGAGTGCGTTGCCGGCCTTTTAAATAGTTTTACATTCCACTATATTTTATCTATATAGATGGCAACACGATAATATTGAAATGGAACGTTAAGAACGTTAAGATAATATACTCTATAATTTAGTTCATACATAACTTTTTATTAAATGTTAAAACCACATAGAATAGTTTAAATACTTCGTTGGTGTCGTTTGACAAACGCGTTTTCGTCAAAGCTGAACGATGTCCAGTTTGAGCATTGTGATAAACAACCTAGGTCTGGAATCTTTTGCTGCTAGTTGTAGTCACAATTTAAAATCGATTATGGATTAGTTTTTATGTAGTGTATGTGATGTTTTCCTATAAGTGCTTGTCACATTAAACATTGTATATTGTGGTTCTTTTACTAATGTATCAGTGTGTCCCGTAAGCTTTTATCAATAAAAAATACTTTAGAACGCTCAACTACGTCGTGAGATTTCTTATCTAAAACCATAGACTACATTTTTTAGATATATAAAATTTACCCTTCTTTCAGTTCAGTACATTTTTGCGGTATTTAACACAATTTAGAGTGACTGGAGATGCGTCGTGGCCTCATTCACGGATCACATGCCGGCCCATATTCTAATTCATATCTCAAGCCACAATCTTGTATTAAGCCTTGTTCAAAATTTCAAACTTCAAACAGTAAAATAATTTACAGCTCTTGAATTTAAGTTTGATTCGACGTTCCAGGTGGATTCTCAATTAACAATACTAAATTTATTTTGCAAAGATAAGCCATAAAATTGTACGGTAAAGCTGTTAAAACTCCGGGAATGACATTGCGATTTCCTGACAGTTTTTAATTTAAATCATAGACAATATTGACGTAAGCTTACCTGCCAATTGACTGTAAGCACAGCTAAGGAATACAAACAATGCAGAGATGAAAGACAAGAGCAGAGACAAGAGTAATGGCGCTGGTGGTTCGCAGGAGACGCATCGCTGAAGCAACCGCAAACCTTCTGCTACGTTGGGTCTGGGTTCAGCTTGCAAGAGACGAGATAGCACCACGTCTAGTACCTTTGAGGTGTTAAAAAAATATGTCAAATTAGTTAGGTTTTAAAAGCTGTTAGAATTTTACTATTCGAACACATTTGACAGTGACAGAATACGTTTCATTTAGATACATAGAATATATCAATATTTATTATAATAAATATTATTTATTTTTTTATTCAGATGCGTATTATGCGTAATTAAAAATATTATGCAATTTATTTATTTAGAAAGGTCCTGTCTCACCATTGAATAATTTCTATAAATCACATTATAACACATTTGTAAATTATAATTGTTGTAATGTATACCTGCGCAAGCGCTTCCCATTCGACGTGCAATTCATTCGCGACGGGCGCGTCTAATTTGTCCAGCGCCGTTTGCGTCCATTGCTCCACGTATGACCACGTCACTAGAGGAGCCGCTACCATGCAGTATCTGTTGAAACAGATGTCATAGTTTTATCGGTAATTAAATATTTCTGATAGTATATGTATGAAGACGAACGACTATTTATATAGAACACACTTGTCTTTATATACAATATAAATAATGCACATAACAATACATATAGTGTATGTCAAATATTTTTTATTAAAACAGAGCTAATGGAATACTTGCTGCTTACTTAAATGAGAAAGTCTTATATATTTCTAAAGGGCCAGAGCCAGTCTGTTGCCGAGATCTACGTTGCGCTGACTGAGTGATGTCTTTTTTTTTAAATGGAATCTCGCTGTTGGCCTTAAGGGCCTTTACAGCTCAGCTCGGGCAGAATGGCGTTTTATCCCTCGGCTAGCGCAAGGGCGTCTCCTGTGAGACTCGAACCTCGGCTTGAGCCGTCGCGGGGTGGTCAATCGCCTGAAGGGCAGGACGGAATGTGATCTCCGACAACATCGACATCTTTATACGTCCTTGAGTGAGTTCACAGTAGCGATATTGTGTATCTAAGTATTTCATTATTTTTCGACATTATCGTATAAGCTTAGGTAACAAAAGTGTATATATTTTTGTGAACAAATAAATAATTACTATGAAAACTCACCGAAAACTCTCCAACACTTCAGTTCGGCAACGGCTGAAGAATATAACAAACTCTTGTTCACTATCGTAGTCGATACACGCGTATTGCACCGCGTCATTGGAGCCGCTCACACGGGATGATGGGTATGTAACCTTTTAAATTAATTTATATATAAAACTATTTATATAAATATCCTTATATAAAAATATAAACAAGTGACATGTATTATTAGAGACGCAACGGGCGGTCTTGCTCTAACCTCTGTTAGCTCTTTCAAACAAAATATTAAGCAAGAAATGTGCATAACCAAATCAACAAAAAGATAGATCTTTTTGTTCCTTAGATAATCTAATTCTTGAAACTCCTATTCATAAAACTGATTTCTATCACTCCTCCTTCACTGTGCAAAGTGGAACTTCCAAATTCTACGTTCTACTATGGAATTCCTTACCAATTGATATAATACGAGCTCAGTCTCTAAATTTATTTAAAAATCTTCTTTTGGATCATTTTTCTTGTGCCTCGCAATTAGCTACTACTTATATATATTAATTGTGAGTCAATTAACCTTTGGCAGAGCTTTTACATGTCTGTTTAGACTTTTTAAGCTTTTTTTTAAATTAATTAATTATGCACTTCTTGTACTTTACCCTCTGTAGGTGTTTCTTTTTTTTATTCTCCCATATTAGGGTTGTCTGGAAGAAATCGCTTGTTAGCGATAAGGCCGCCTGTTGCCTAATAACTTATGTAACCAACTTACTTTTTGTTTTTTTATTTGTATAATTATGTATATTATGGTAGCGAAGTATAAATAAATAAGTAAAATTACAAATAACACTGAAAAATTATACAATTACCGAACTTAATCTAAACTAAAATTAACTAAAACCTAATATCATGAGTCATGAATTATTACAATTCTTGTAATTCTAGTCAATTTATATATGTACGGCTTGCTAGCTAGTGGACTGTGAAATGTGTGTTTAATCTTTTTATGTGTTGAATGTGAGGAGTATTTGAGGGTGAGATGTGACTGACAACCCTACGGATCCCTAAGCCCTACAGATGTACCCCAACACATAAATAGTGAATATATAAATAAGTACGGGATGTCTGCACCAAGAGACCTACGGGTAGGATCAAAGGTTCGAAGTGGTGGGATTATCTCAAAGCTATTGTGTAGGCCCAATACGATAATTAAGGGCTTGATGTAGTCTTCGCCACTTTGAGAGGAAGCGAGAAATTAATACGCCAGAGCAATCTTCAAAAGACAATATCTTAAATACTACTTACACCTATTCAACCATACATAATATTATTTAAGTTAGCTGTTGATGTATTGCGCACCTTCAGCTATTAACAATTTGGAACACACGTAAGTCGTGTCAGCCAATTCAATGTTCAAATGAAATCTGAACAATATAGTTGGATTTGTTAAAATAAACTTTGTATGAGAAACAGGTAGCGAGCAGCATCTTGATACCATAAGTAATTAATTACAGATGAAAGTTTTTAAATCAAGTACTTAAAGAAAATAGTATGTTTAAGTATATATATTGTAAAATTGCCTACCTTCAACACCTTAGGAGCGGCAGCATGCAGCCATCTAGGTACAACGGCCAACACATTTGGCAGCTTCGAAATTTGATCGTGCTTAAGAAACGCCAGCCATACTGAATTCGCCGTATGGACGAGTGTAAGAGACGGATGTGATGTCAGAAGTAGTGTGGTCTCAAGTAAAAGTGGCATCCACGATTCGACGTTAGTCGCAAAGTTCCATAGGGACGTCAATTGTTGGGCGAGACCGGCAAGGACCTGGGTAAACATGGAGTATGTCAATGGGTCAAGCAAGATAGGGACAACGATAGGGACAATCACGGGCCATTGTCTCCTTAACAAACATCTTTTCGTCCTAAGCGCGACAGACAGCCCCATGTGCAGAGGCTGTTTCAGCGCAGAGGAATCAGTCACCCACGTAGTCCTGGAATGCGAGGCTGTGGCTAATCAACGTACAAAAATCCTCGGAACAGTGAGGTAGCTCCGCGAAGCCTGTTAAGTGCCCGGGACACTTCTGTGCTTCTGGAAGGAGTTAGGCTGGCTAAATTAGCCAGGGCTTCTACGCACAACGGACCGACTACGCGTCTAAGTGCGGAAATTGAGTCCACCCTACCTTACCTTACCTATGGGTCAAGCAATACGGTTGTCAGTACATGCATGAATTACAAATTTGTGAGATTTCTGTTCGAATTTTGTACTAGAGCTATAGTGTTTCTTTCACTCCCAAGTAAATTAGTCAAGTCATAAAAATATTATAAAATGTTTCAATTAATAATCAATGTGTGCGTGTACTAGTGTACACACGTAAGTAGTGAAACTTCTTTATGACCTTATTTTTCGAAAAATGATCTACTATATGCAACTTTACAGAAATTGGTTAAATAAAGTTTAACAATAGGCTTTTATTATCATAGAAATGAATACAAATAATAAAGTTATTTCATTTTACCTTATTACTTCTAAGATTATTACAGAATTTCATTAATTTTAAATTTTTTTTATAAAATAGGGGGCAAACGGGCAGGAGGCTCACCTGATGTTAAGTGATACCGCCGCCCATGGACACTCTCAATGCCAGAGGGCTCGCGACTGCGTTGCCGGCCTTTTAAGAATTTGTACGCTCTTTTCTTGAAGGACCCTAAGTCGAATTGGTTCGGAAATACTTCAGTGGGCAGCTGGTTCCACATAGCGGTGGTGCGCGGCAAAAATTGCTTTGAAAAACGCTCAGTCATCGAACGTCGGACGTCGAGGTGATACGGGTGGAATTTTGTATTCTGCCTCGACGTCCGATGATGAAACTCAGCTGCAGGTATTAATCCGAACAACCGGATCCGATCCGAATTGAATTATTACTATCATTGTTATCGTTATTATATATTTTCTGTTATGAATAGCTTCGAATCTCTTCGAATCAACCGTGGTAGGGACAAATAAACGTCGAAAGAGATGTTTCACTTCAAAAAAATAGTCAAAGGCATCCTTACAGTCTAAATTTTCTCTATAATTATTATCTATATGTTAACACGTAACACGCTCTATGTATCTTTAAGCTTTTTTTTTTTTAATTGGCCGTCTAATTGTGTACTTATTCCAGAAAAAGTAAACAACACAGAGACTTCCTTAATTTAAACTAAAATGCAATCTCTCAGTTTACTCAGTTAACAAAATGTACAGTTCCTGGTGCACTAAAATGACCATTATTCTTTGAATTTGAGAGATTTTTTTTTTGTAATGTTTATTTAATTAGCACTTAAAGCATAATACATGTAACAGCAACTCGATACGATATTAAAAAAAAAATGTGCAACAAACAAAAACAGTTTTTCTTATCGTTAAAAAGTCAAAAAGCCAACAGACCCATGTCATTCTCATACAAATTCCTTTGGCGGTATTGGGTCACGCCTGTCGTAAAAGAAGTTTGTCTCAGTCATAGTAAAGCATTTGTTTTGCGTTTTATTAATGCGTCAATAAAACAATCTAAAACTTAGTTAGTAGTTCGAGAACGTTCTAAAGTTTAGGAACTTTATATTTGGCTATTTTTTTGAGATCAACTAGAACTTGTTGGGTTAACATAGAGAAAATTTTATTTAAATCTGGTATATTACAACTTAGGGACCCTACAAAACTTCATTAAAAAAAAATACTTCAGTAGTTTTTGAGTTAGATATCGCACTCGATATCGTTAGATCGCACGCAATATGAGTAAAATAATAGTTTTTGTAGTTGTAATTTTACCTGTGAGAGTTTCTTTAAAAACAAGTAATGATTTTCGTCCATCGCTGAGATGCTGGCCACAGCAGCACGATGGATGCATGAGATTGCGTCTTCACTCAATAATATCATCAGTGGTTTGCGCTCTTTTGCCTAAAAAATAAAAGGATTTTACATTTTTACTACTTTAAATACATAATTGAATTGTAGACGTATCAACATGACAGAATCTGTCGGTCTTATTGTAAGACATTTATCGATATTTTTTTAAATAATGCTATTTTAAAAAAACCTTCCACAAGTGACCGTGTGGTGCAGGACGGTATTTCTCACCAGGAAACTTTTCATGACTTTTTTTCTTTTTAAATTACCAGCAAATGGATATATTTAATGTGACTAAAGAATGCAATAAAAATATTTAAAAAAAGCTCTGGTATCTTTATATTAAATATTTGTTATAATGATCAATGAATCTTAGAACTTATAATCTAGAATTTAGTGTGAATTTGTACTTTGTTATATTTTTTGTATAAATAGGTAAAACTGTGCTATATGTTTATGTTTGAGTGTGTATTCCGTTTTTGGCTTTTGTTCGCTCTCCCTACACCAATAAAACCACTTAAGTGTTTAACCCAATTTTTTGATATTTAAATAAAGTTAGAATTTTAACACTTTTCTTATTAGGGAGTGTTCAAGTGTTACGTAACGAATTTGGGGGGGGGGGGGGTCCTCCTGTAAAACGTTACGATGCGGGGCGGAGATTAATTACTGGTTATTGTTAATATTATTTTCCACTTTCCAGTACTTTACACCACATAATGGTACGATTTAGGTATAAAGTCACTGGGGGTGGTCACGAAACTTTTTACTATTGGTTACAGAAACGTTACGGCGCGTTTCATGCCGCCCCCCCCCCTCAAAAATCGCCAAAAATTGCGTGACGTAATACTTGAACGCTCCCTTAATGTATGAAATCTTAACAATGGTCGAACAACTTACGGAGCCTTTTCTATTAACTATTTGCAATAAGCATTCAGCAGCGGGCAATTGGAATACATCGTCTTGTAGCAAAATACACAGTATTTGCAGCAAACGTCCATTGTTTGTCACTACATGATTTGTGGATACCCATTCTACAAATCCCGTTAGAGTCAGCAATACCACCTGAAAGACAATCTTATTAATAAGCTAAACTAGTTTATATACCAGCATTTAACTTTGCATACATATGTACAGAAATTTAGTTTAATGAGATGCTTGATGGAATTTGACAAAAAAAATATAACTTCTTGAAAGCTTGAAAAATATTTTATTTCCTCATTTGAATTGAATCGAACTGTAATAAGTAAACATAAACAATTTAAAAAAATAACAAACCTGTACAACCCTGCCACTACTTGCAGCCCCCGCATAGTCACCCGCGGCAGTCTTTTCTCTAAATTCCTGGACATGGAGTTCAATAAGACGCATAAAGAATGCAAATATTTCAGCCATATTGCTTGTCAGAGCTTGGTAAATGTCTTTACGGCGCTGATGCTGTTCCAATGTCTGAAATAATGTACAACATAGTTTATTTTGATTCTTTAAATGGTTCCTGAAAAAGTATATCAATATGATAGAATAGGGAAAGAAAATAATTTGTAAAATCAATCTCTATATACATAAAATTCTTGTGTCACAATGTTTGCTCCCATACTACTTCAAAATAGCCCCACCAACTCTTCAGTAAGTCTGAGAATCTGCTACTAATCTGTATTTCATTATTATTATATTTATACCCCTAAGTGATAAGCGGTGTCCACCCCAAACTCTACATTTCCCATTCAGTGCACTAAGAGTTATAAAAACTTTGAAAAGTATGTGCTTACTTGTAAAGTTGCAACATCCTCTACAAGTCTTAAAAAGACATGCAGCACAATTTGAGTATGCAAATGTCCACGTGAACAAGCATCACTCAACTCAGACAAAAGTGTTGGCCATTGTTGTGGCCATTCACGCTTTATCATCTCTACAATAACTCGAGCTAATGCATCATTTAAATGGCCTGTTTCCCATCCTCCCATGTACAGAAGTTTCATTGCATTCTCCTAAAAATACAATAATTGTAAATTTGTAACATAGGTTATTAAAAAAAAATTGTATCAGATATGAATGATATTAAAGTGAAATTTTAATGTTTTCTTTATGTATGACTAATAAATGTTTGAAACATTATTTTAAGGAACATTTAATTACCTTTATGTACAATTTTTCAGCTTGAGTTATTTGGGTCCATCTATATTTAACTGTATGCTCCATGAGCTGCAATCCAAAATGTTTAACAACTGGTGAGTACTGACCCCCACTTGCCAACAGCAAACCAGCCTGAGCACACCATGGTGAATTTTCTTTGAAACTATAAAATAAACATATATGTAACATTAATAAGTAAGCAACATATATGCATATGCACACAGAGTTTTTCAAATTTACCTTTCACAAGCATTGTAAGCTTGGCTTCTGGCTTCATGTGCAACACTAGGATTGAGAGTGAGCTCCACTGCTCTACTCAGTTCATCAGCTATCAATACCACCTCTCCACACACCTCTGCTCCATTGGCCCCCATATTCATTGTAGCCAGTATTTGCTAAGCAGATAACAAAGAATTGCGATTTAGGTGAACATATATTCAGTCTAATGCAAGCAGAAATATATAAATTGTGGTGTAACGTTATGACATATTGCAATAATTTATTGTATCGTTTTAATATCAAACACCAACTCACCTACTATTAAGTTTGACATGAAACCCATATAAATATTCCTCACTTCATATTTTTGTTGTTTTGCTAAACTGAAAAAAAAGTGAAATAATACAGTGAAACTACACAAAGAATGTTTAAATAAGAATGGCATGCACCGGGTAGAATTGCATTCGTATGTAAGGCAATATCTTTTTTGTGTAGTTATGTTTTATTTATAATTGCTATCTGAATATTGTATGATTAAATATTCGGAAATTATTTATTAATTATAAGCCTCGCATTCCAAATATATTTTATATTTGGAATTTCATCAAAACATTGAAAAAATACCTCGTGTTTGAAGAGTCGAAAAATGTATGGCACAGATATCTAATATGCTAGACATTCTATACATGTTAGACATGTTATTATCTATGCCTCTTCAACTGGTAATAAAATGATAATAAAGTATAAAGTTTGATAATCCAAATATACATACAACTAATGAACCAGCCAAAAGGCGACGTTTTGTGATATTCATAATTAAAATTTGATGATACTGATGTTGTTATTAATTATATTAGTTAGTAAAATAAACCCGCCTTGGTATATAGTCGTTTTATATTATTTATGACACTGAATTTTCAATTTTACAAGTATCTTATCTATGCTTATTGCCCGGCAATCTCAATGTTTTGTTTTTATTTGAGTTAACTGTGATTTTTTAAACCTTTTAACTAGTTCTAAAGTTAAATTGACTTTTATACAGTTTTAATGGATTCTAGATTTACTTGTCCCGAACCTTGTTTAGAAAAACATTTGAAGGGTCATCGAAAGAGTATTACAGCTCTGTCCTTTAATCCCAACGAGCGACAGATAGCGAGCAGTTCTTTGGACAATACTATTTTAGTAAGGCATAAAACACATGTATAATTATCATTAAGGGATTTTTATATGGTAAATAGAGCTAAATTAACGAATATTATTTTTTGATGTAGCTATGGGATCTTCATGGAATGCGAAGTTACAGATTTCAAGGACATGATGAAGCAGTCATGGATATCACCTTTTCTCCATCTGGACAGTATATGGCTTCAGCATCACGTGATAAAACAGTTAGAGTATGGGTTCCTACAGTGACAGGTAGCACTGGGGTATTCAAAGCACATTCCCAAACTGTGCGCTCTGTTCAGTTTAGTTCTGATGGAAAAAAGGTAAAACCTATTACAACTGTCGTAATTAAATTCTAATTTATCTTCATATTTACTAAACTAAAATATTAGTGTTTAATTTTTTTTTTGGCTTGATTGGGAATCAAAAATGTGAATATCTAGGAATGTTTGTAGTATTTTCCAAAGATTTCTAGTTTTAATTCCAGTGGTTTTTCAGATTTTAACAGCCTCTGATGACAAAATCATTAAACTATGGTCAAGTGACAAGTACAAATTCATAATGTCATTTGTTGGTCATACAAATTGGGTGAGGAGAGCCAGTATGTCCCAAGATTGCACCTTAATAGCTTCTTGTTCAGATGATAAATCAATTAAACTATGGAATATTGAGACTGGAAGCTGCATACATACATTTAAAGACCAAAAGACCCATGGTGTATATTTAGCATGGCACCCATCGAGTTGCTATATAGCTGTGGGCACCATTAATGGCAATGTTATGCTTTATGATATACGGACACATAATTTGGTACAGTATTATAGGTTGGTTGATATAATGATGATTTATAGTAAATTGACTTTTGAGTTATCTTATTTTTATTATTAAAATATCATAAAAAATTTCAGCATACATAATGATTATGTCAATCAAGTAGCTTTTCACCCCAGTGGTAGTTTTATATTAACTGCGAGTAAAGATGGAACTATGAAGGTATGGGACACATCCTTTAATATATATTGGTATACATAAAAATTATTTATGTAACATATTTATAATTTTAGATATTAGACTTATTAGAAGGACACCCATTATTTACATTAAGTGCACAATCGGGAGCGGTGAACACTGTAACATTTTCACCAACTGGGGATAGCTTTGCGTCTGCTGGTGAAGAAAAATTGGTAATTACTGTTTGGGTATTGCTAATTTCATAATTTTTCTTATCTAAAAATAAAATATTTTTTATTTTATTTTCTGTTAGGTGTACATTTGGAAGACAAATTTTACAGAATTGGGTAGTGAATCAAAGGAGAACCTTAACAATAATATATCTACACCACAGTCCCAAAATTCAAAAGTTACTTCTAAAGGAAAAACACAGGTTCTCAATAAGTGATTGTAATTTTAAGATAATGTTATGTAGTGTGTGATAAGAGTTATTTTTAGAGTTGAGGGTATTGCTATCTAAGATTGTAGTATGTATATTCAGATAATATTATTTCAAATCCAGGGCTATACCGAGACTATGTTAGAGAATGAATACAATATAGCATTCAAAAAGCTTACATTTCGGGAAAGTTGCCATTCTTTTAAAAATTATTAAATGTCAATATCATCTTAATTTGTATTATACAAAGCAGGGATCGAAGATGTGGTTTCGATGCTATCACAGTAATATGTACCCTATTAAAACAATTCTGCATTTGGATAATGGTAATGAAGTGTTGGATACTATAGACCACATTCAAGAACCAAATGCTCATAGCACTCTATTGGAGTCAGCTCATCCTAGTAGAAATGTATCATTGTCTGCATCTCATAAAACTTGCCCATCCGGTGAATGTTCTAATAATATTGGAGATATTAGTCATTTACCACGCACCCCTCCTGTACCAGGGACTTATACAATCCCATCTTTAATAAATAAGTCTGTTGGAACCAATGATGAAACTGAGAATATATTTGGGATGATAAAACTTAGTGCCAGTGATGTTTGCTATACTAATGGAACTATAGAGTGGGTTGGAAGGAAGAGAAGTTATCCAATTAATAGTGGATTTAAAATTCTTAAAGATAACAAAATTTTTCATGATGAGCCTGTCTTGAAAAAAGTAAGAAAAATTAATAGGACCTTTACAATTGAAAAGTTTAAAGAATGTGACTGTGCTGATGTGTTACCAACTGTAAATGCTATTGTTGACCATCTCAATGCACTTCATGAAGCAGTTGATATAGTAGATCTGAGATTAAATACTCTTGAAGATGTTATTGGCAGGAATGAATAATCTTATAATTAATATAGAAATTTATTGATGTAAATATTTAAAAGACTATTGTGTGTATTTACTTAATATAAACTTGTCTAAAAGACAATATTCAATTTAAAAAATTTAAATAACAGCCTTATTACAGTTGCCTTTGATTAATATGTGATTATCGTTGCATTTAAAGAAACCACCAGAAGAGTATTTCATTCTTAAAATTACATTTACACTTGAATATGTACATAAATAGAAAAACTAATTCAAATGATCTATTTTAACAAAAAACTTAACATTGACTGGTGAACCTGTTTTTTTTCCATATTTGATGGCTTAATGTTATCTATTGCTTGCCAACATAGGTTGTTTTTTTCCCAGTTTTCTTTATTACTTCAAGTAACTGGTCAGAACTTAGACTAGAAGTAACAGACACCTTTTGCTCTGGTAAACTTATAGACACATCTTCAACACCCTGGCCTTTCAGTCGGTTCAAAACCCTTTCCACAGCTCCTGAGCACCCTTCGCAAGTCATTTCAACATTGAAAATGTGAATCTGAAAGAAAAATTTAAATAATTAGAGATAGACATAAGAAATATTCACTAATTGAGAAATTACAATTTAAGTATGAATTAGTAAATTTGAAATTAGAATTACATTACCAAAAATGGTAACATTCCTTTAAATTAGAACACACAGCATATATTGGGATTTCAAGGCTGGTGGTAATAAATTAATTAGATAAAAAATATTAATATAAAAAAATACGAAAAGCTTACTGAAGACATTGTTGATTCTGCCACGAATGTTTCAAGACTTTCTATATTAAACTAGGGCTTAACACAATGATGTCTATGCTATCTGCTTATCAATTTATCAACTTCTCGGTCTGTTGACTTCGTATTAATTTTAGATTATATGTTAATAATAATAACAGAATTAGTCTTAATCTTCATTTAAATTAGTTTCGAAAATATTATATTTGTATTATTTGCATTTTGCTGATACACACATAACTGCCTCGTTTCACCTTCAAACTTTGAAGTTCGCATAACGTTATTCTGTGGTAAAACACTCCGTAGTTGACAAATGTCCATTTTGAGTTTCAACCAAATCATTCTCTTTAATCTGTGCAAATGATTAAGAATCTCGATCTCTTGACTTTAGACAAATTAGAATTTGGAAAATTGCGATTTCAGATATTTGTTAATGTTATCTATTGCATTAAATGACCATGGATTTTCTAATGTCTGTCAAGTAATATCCGGTCACTGCTTTGGAGATAAAATAACTATAAATACTAAATGATACATTATAAATGCAATACTCAAAATGTCGATCAAAGAAACTCTCAAAGAATTGGGCTGGTGAGTACTACTAGATGCAACTTGTGGGTTCTATAAAAATAAGCATTGATACCATATCTAATTTTTTTAGGCACTTGAGTGATGAAGGAGTTGAAGCTATTAACGAGAATGGGCAAATTCAAGATACACATTTGCTTTCTAAACGTGCTTTAGATGTAAGTAAACGACTCGTGTTTTGTATAATTTTATAAGTTAAATGGATACTTTATATTTTTTTATAAATTTCAGTTTGACTTACGCGACATTGGTGAGGCAGCGTTTCCTGAAGATTTTTTAAAAGATCCTTGTAAATTAGAGAATCCTGTTGTGCTTCAAATTCAAAAGATTAGAAATGTCTCAGCTCCAAAAGCTAATGAAGAGTCTACATCAGCTCCTCGTATGTTGAAACTAATTTTACATGATGGAAAATCTACATATACAGCATTAGAAACAAATCCAATACCGAATTTTACAATCAATACCCCCCCCGGCACTAAAGTTCTACTTCAAAATGAAGGATTAGAAATATGTCATAATGTGATCTGGTTAAATTCTAATGTAGTAAAAATTCTTGGAGGAAAAGTATCTCATATGATTGAAAAGTGGGAACTAAACAGGAGTTTGGCAAAACATACAAGAGGTATAAAAATAATGATAAGTTTTGTTTTTGTACTTTTAAAGAAATTTGATTCATATCTTTTTAATTTTCCAGGTGCTGTTGATGGTGGTCCACCACCATGGATACCATTTGGTCAAAGATTAGAAGCCAATCCACTTGAAAAACAATTTAAAAGTCTGCAAGAAGCTGCCAAGCAGGATAATCCTGAGTTTGAAGCGCAAAGAAAGGGAGCTATTGCGGAAGCCCAAAGATTATCTGGTGTTAAAAAGGTAAATTCTTCTTTGTAAATATATGAATAAAAAAGAATAAGACCATATTATCGGTGCTATTTGTATTTGTAGGTGTTTGGTGGAGGAACTAAGCCTCTATTAGATGCAAATGTTCAGAAAATTGTTGATGCTGGATTCACCGAAGAACAAGCTGAAAATGCTCTTAAATACACAAAAAATAATGTTGAAAGGGCGTTAAGAATTCTCCAAAAGAGAGATAACTCTGAGAACCGGAATAAAGAAAAGCAGAGGGAATCGGAACCTGCACCAAAACGAAAAGGACGAAATAAAGATAAAGATGATGATGATGTTATTCCAGTAAAACCATCTGGTAAAGTGTCTTTATTTGACTTCTTAGAGGATAAATTACCCAATGTTCCTGACCGACAAAAAGAAAGGAATAATCGTATTGAACTTAGTTCAGCAGTGGATGAAAAAAGTGATAGAAATTTCGGCAGTAGAGAACGAAATAATTCTCGATATAATTCGCGTTCCCAGGGGCCTAGACATGAGAGGCAAGATGGCCCACGGCACCGCAACGACAGAGGACATTTTAATGATCATCACCAGTCATCGTCTCACAGAGAGGATAGAAAATACCAGACACAGGCTGAAACTCCACCTCGCTTCCAAAAGAAATTTGAGGAAATGAATAAACATTCAAATAATCAGTATCCCTACAAGAATTACAATAATCAATCTCAGAACCAATACAACAATAGAAGAAGTGAGAGAAATTATGAGAACAAAGTTCAACAGCAAGCTCAATATCCTAATAATTCTCACTCAATGGATAAATTAGTTGAAGCGACTGCGAACCTAAATCTAATGTCTAACCAACAGTGTTCAAATGAAGAGAAGCCATCTCCACAATATCAACCTTCCGAGCAAGCATATCCTAAGCAACAGAATTATCAGAATCAAAATGTACCAGAAATGCAGCCTTTTGGGCGAAGTAACGATGTGCCAAAATACCAGGAGCCAAATTATCCTCGCCGACAACAACCCAATGGTTATGTTGAACAACCTCAAAATATGTATCCAAACGCTTATATGGCTAATATGCAAGGAGGCTACAACAATAGGCAGTATGGGTATGGGGGGAGACCCCATGAGTTTAATACTATGAGGACGGGAGGCCCGTTCCTACCTGGATCATTACTTGGCTTCCAAAATGCTGCTGTTAATGAACAAGCGCGTGCGATGCTGGGCGTCGCCGAGATTAACTGGAAAGTTGGTGACCGATGTCTGGCTTTGTACTGGGAAGATAATAATGTAAGTCGAATTTTTTACATGAATTTGTTTGTAAATGTTTTTATTGACTCATTTATTACATACAAGAATAAACTTAAAGATAAAAAGATATACATGGACTTATTGCAACTGAGTGAACTCAAACAGTAAAAAGAATTGTTTAGAACTGCAAGGGCTGATAATTTATTTTACTTTACAAATGAAAATACAAATAAACCTAAATTTGATATTTTTCAGTTCTACGAAGCGGAGATAACCGGTATATCAGCAAACACTGTTGTAGTTAAATTTTGTGCATATGGTAACCATGAAGAAGTTCTCAAATCCAACTGCTTGCCATATCCAAACCAAGGTATGTATAATTTTTTTATGTAATAGCAGGCAAACGGGCAAGCGGCTCACCTGATGTTATGCGATACCGCCACCCATGGACACCCACATTGCCAGAAGGCTCGCAAGTGCGTTGCCGGCATTTCAAGAATTGGTACGCTCTTTTCTTGAAGGACCCTAAGTCGAATTGGCAGCTGGTCCCACAAAGTGGTGATGCGTGGCGAAAACTGCCTTAGAAAACGCTCAGTTGTGGAACGACGGACGTCGAGGTGATACGGATGGTAAAATAAATCAACCAGGTGAAGGATATAACTTTAGTTTTGTATCGAAATAATTGCTCGTCTCAAAATCTGCGGCCAGGACCTGGAGGAGTCAGTAGTAAGAGAATTTTTACTACTGCATTTTAAAAAATGATTTATTTCATGTCCTCCAGCGACCTCCAGTGGAGGCTATGCGTCGCGGGGCGTATTCCCCGCGCGCAGACCCTAGTGGCGCGGGGCGGCGCCGCGGGCCTCCGCCCCCGCCGCCCTCTCCGCGCCGCGCGCCCTTCCGCTGCCCGCCAGCTGATACCACTCACACCCGACTCACTCATACCACACGACTCGCACACACACTCGCCACACACACACCGCACACACTGCCGCCCTGAACATTGACGGACATCAGTTACACTACTGGAACGACCCCGAGAGGATCACTATGTTCGTAGCCACGTGGAACTATGAACGTGATGTGTTATTAGGGAGCGACTCTTTGGATGTCACTCAGTATGAGGAATGACGTTTTTGGACAGGCCGAATGAGTGGATCTAGAAGACGGATTTAATTATTTTAACCACTACATTTTAAACTTTTACTTAAAATCCTAAAATGAGACGGTTTAGGATTTTAAGTTAGTTTAATTGCATTTGGTATCGTAACAAAATGGTTGTGGTTAAATAAATAATGCCGTGAATCTCAACCAGTACATACAATTTCTATAATAACAGCATAATAGTTAAAAAGACGACAAATGTTTAAAAAGTGTCTACATACATCTTATCTGGTGGTAAATTTTAACCTCTGGTCGGATAAGTTAATGTTATAGTGAAATTATATGTCAAGTTTGCCCGTTTTCAATAATTGTATTTGGTATTCATAAATTTATATTATCAGTTGAAATATCAGGGAATGAAAAATCATTAAAAATTAGTTTTTCGGCAGACTGGCATGGAACTGGCAACTAAAATCCCACTGTGTAGCTTCCTTCAAAGCTTTTTATACGTGTCGATGTCATACTAATAAGAATTAGATTTGGAAAAGTGGCAAAATTTTTTGAACTGATATTGATGTTTAGACTAAGTATTAACCAGTACTGTCGTGTTACCGTTAATATTAAGTTTCCCTAAATCAAATTTTCCTTTCCACTCTTTGAATGTATATAAACAGCTACTCCTGCGTAAACAATGAATTTAAACGATTTTAACGTGAAAGGTCCGAAATGAATATTATACAAATATCTCAATAAAACTGTGTGCCAATGAACTATGTGATTATTAATAAATTAAAAGTACATGTTCCTTTGCCCCACAATAAAAAAAAACAATATATATGATCGATAGCATAAATAAAAAATAATTTTAAAATTTACATTTTTTATCGTTGAACTCGTTCCTACACTTTACGTTCCTATTCATATAACTTATTATTAACGATAACGGCTAGTATTTTATATTAATAAACATGTTTGTGAGACCCTAGTGTATTAAATGTATTATATTAATTTGCATTTACGGAAGCTGCACAGGTAAACGTTTAAGTGACATCACCGACTAACGATCCGTTAAACTCGGTGAATTCGGAACTAAATCGATGTTCATACTCGCCCATTAATTTATTGTCATTCAATAACCACACGTAGTGTTAGCTTGTATAAGTGTAGTTTATTGTATTTCTAGCTCAAAGTGTATATTTTCATTTCAATTAAGCAAATGTTGTATCGTTTTGTTAATTTGTAAATTATACGCGAAATCACATTAGAGATACGTTTCATTTATTTTAAATATATTTAAGTGAAACTTATTTATTGTTCCAGATGAAACAGGTACGAAAAATTGATATAGATACTTTTATCATTAGACGATGATTTATAATGTTATTTAGCATTCTATATACGCTATTGGGTGTGGCAGAGCATTTTTTCGTACCTTTCTCGTCTAGTCAAACATATAAGACATTGCCAGCGAGTGCAATTCCTGCATTTCGACCTGACATGGGTCGATGTATACGTGTACGCGTTAAATAGAAGTTTTTATTTTTAAAGTTTTTTAAAGTTTCTATTTCAAACCAAAGCTCAATAATTTCTCCATAAAACAGAGCTCTCGTGTGTAGATACGTATGCTTTCTATACATTTGTACTAATTTTATGTTGAAACAGTTTATTAACAAAAGCTAATAAAATAATACAATTTATACGTTTTTTATTCGCTGCTTTTTGCACAAGGTAATAAGAAATGCCTAGAGCGTTCACCATTAGACTCTCATCCCTGAGGTCGTAGGATCGATCCTCGGTTGTGCAACAATGGACTTTCTATGTGCGACTGTCATTCGCTCGAACGGCAAAGGAAGACATCAAGAGGAAACCGGCGTAAATTACCCCAAAAATGTGTGCGTGTGTCAGGCGCAGGAGGCTGTTCGCCTATTAGATTTACATATAATCATGAAACAGATACAGAAATCTGAGGTAAAAAAGGTTGTAGTGGTACAGATTGTTGTTCTTCAAATATGTTTTATTAAAGAAATACGTTCTAATATGAATTTTTTTTTTACTATTCGAAAAAAATATTGATGATCCCAGACTAAACGCATTGGCAATAAGGCGGCAATGTAATATATAAATCTTGTTTTAAATTAGGATACAATTGTAATAGTCTAATGTAGAAGATATGGAAACTCAATTGAAATTGTTACAACGGTTTTAGAGTGAGAGAAAACTTTCGAATTTCACACATAATACTAAAATTTCCTAAATGTTCTTTAAACATGAGGAGTGCCACATAAAATATTTTCCACGAAGCGTGCGTAAGGTCCATTTCCAGGTCGGACTACTACGTGTAAAGTATTGTATATATGTTTAAAATACCTGCTCGAGGCTGGTGGGGCGTTGCGTGCCGAACGTAAAACAAACCAGTTGAATTGTTATTACCGACCGCGTTTGACCTTTTTACCACGCTTCAACGTGAATGAAACCTCGTTTTGTGTTTACGATGCGATAGTATCGAAAAAAGTGATGACTAAGTGATTTATTTTAATTTTACTTGTGTAGTGCACAGTCTTTAATACTCGGTAAATATTATCAGTTATTTAAACGAATCTTGTTTATATCTTTCAGTTCTAGTTTTGCAACGAAACTAGTACTGTAATGAATAAAAATATATGTTGGACTGTATATACATTTTGACTTTCTCATTCTAACAAGAGAAGGGGTTAGATGGACCTTGGGTTATACCTTGAGTGCGTCTGCGCAACTTAGTTGCAATGGTACCTATACGTGATGATATGCTGCTTGTTCTACATATTGATGACACATACAGCCTATTTTTATGAGGCTTTATGGGTAATATGCATAAAAAATAGAGATTAAAGATAGTGAGCGTAGAGATTTTGGAATTATATTTTTAAAATTGGCGCGAATTTGCTTGATGTGTATATTAATCTTGTATTACGTACTTAAGACGTGATTTACAATAATGTAGTTTTAAGTTTATCTATAGTAAAAATTATTAACGCATAAAAAGAAGGTAGGTGAAAATAAATGATCTGCACAAGGAGAAATATTTCTTAGATCTATATTAATTAACGACAAAGCTATTTAAATATTAAATAGAATTTATAATATATTTGGTGGTAATGAAAGGAGTGCTTCATATTCAACCTAAAAATTGCACAAGAAATGGTGCGTCAAGCAATGAGAGGTATGCATGACCCACCAGATATGAGACAGTATGTCAAACTATTTTACTTTATGTGAGTTTTAAGAATGGAGGATACGGAACCCGAAAATAATGGGTAATTAATATAACATTATTAAATAAAACGTACAAACGTACGACGTGTATAATACAAAATATTTTGACATTTGTTTACTTTCAGTACTTAGTTGGTACCGGTAGAAAAATATGTTTTAGAAGCTTTGTCTCTAAAAAATTATATTTGTATTGATATATAATATATGAATGTACAAGAGCAGCGGCTTAGTATCGACGATGCGACTCTCATCCCTAAGGAACTATTTTAGATCCCCGGCTGTGCACCAACGGATTTACTATGTTCACATTTAACACTTGCTCGTACAGTGAAGGAAAACATCGAGAAGAAATCGGCATGCCTTATATATGTCGCTTTCAACTAGCTTAATCAGTTTAACTAGCGGCCTAAAAGATGTCCAGCCAGTTGATGAAACAGCTTGGCAAATGACTTGGATCAATGACGTTTTATTACTTGCCTAGCCTGTTGGCTGTTAATTTAAATTTAATTCCACTTATTGCCACTCTCAAACTCGAAAGAAACTCTTCAAACAGTTAATATAGCGTTGGAAAAGCACAACTTTGATGGTGTTTTCCAAAGTTTCATGAAAAACAACATGTACAATGCCAATGCAGTGTAGTGACAATAATGTGAATTTAACTTAAGCAAATTTAATTTTAAAAGATATATATTTTACGTCATATGTTTCATCTTTTTTATGTCTCTATCGTACAAATTGCCCAAGCATTAGCCAGCCAGTTTATTAAATGTTGTATAAAACGCTAAGGCTGAATATCTTTCAGGCCGTTACTTAAGCGGTGCCGTTTAGTTAAAAGGCTAGGCTGTTAGTTAAACGGCTGATTAAGCTAGTTGGCTGTGATATATTATTAAAAAAAACAACTTATCACGAAACAGATTCAGACATCTGTGACCCAGACCTAAATGGTTATAATGCCATTGGATGTTATGACATATAGTCATTATATTCCATTATTTTAGAGCTATAATTGTAGATTACGCGGTCTTTATTGTGAAAAAACGTGACCTATTTTAATATTAAAGCTACATGAAAAGTGTTGACATCATGAATAAAATATTTTCAGGAGGGAAACACCAACCAGGGGCGCAATGGACAGTTGTGGTAGATGTATGAAAGTGTCGCTGGTTGCGATCAATGTTGTTACTTTCGTAAGTGTCTTTGTTATAATATTGTATCCAACCCGGAAGTTTTGTATGATGCGAGAGAATGGTAATAATTAAAATCTCTCAAGGCAAAATACAAAATACCATCCGTATCACCTCGACGTCCGTCGTTCCACAACTGAGCGTTTTCTAAGGCAGTTTTTGCCGCGCAACACCACTATGTGGAACCAGCTGCCCACTAAAGTATTTCCGAACCAATTCAACTAAGGGTCCTTCAAGAAAAGAGCGTACCAATTCTTTAAAGGCCGGTAACGCACTTACGAGCCCTCTGGCAATTTGAGTGTCCATGGGCGGCGGTATCGCTTAACATCAGGTGATCACATAAAAAAATAATATTATTGATTCTTTCGACTGAGAAGTAATACGTATATACTATACTTATAGTAGTAGTTTTTTAAACATATTATTTTCATTAATTTGTTACATTGTCCTTTGTTAAAACATATGCAGTTAGTTATCATATTCAATTAAGAGTTTTTAAATATAATTTAACATACAAGGACAGAAGGGGTCTACTGGGAGATTAGAATACACAAAAATATCCTAAAATCGGTCCGGTCGTTTTAAATCAGCTGCATCAGAAATTAATGGAGTAATATATGTATAACGGATGCTAAGAAATATAATTAAATATGTTACTTTGATTGTTTAACTTCTTCTGTTCCTTCACTATATTTTCACTTAACATTGGATAAGTCATACTTTTGTTTTACGCGGGCTACTACACATTGTATTCATACTGTAACCATCAAAAGGCGTTTACTGATATGGAAGAGATTTCATTACGTAATTAGCAATAGATTTCTTCTTTTGAAAAGCACTCTACACGTCGAGTATGTAAATAATGTACATTATGTGTTTTTGTAATATAGTTTAAAGTTTTATTTAAATTAGTTTTTTTATACGAACAGGGGCCAACGGCTGTTAGATAATATACAGATGCAAGACGCCGATATTTTTTAGCCTTCAACCTTTAATAATTTCAACGTGTGTAGTAAAACTAATTAAATAAATACAATATTATATAACAAATTAGAAAGATTTACAAATGAACTCGTAATAACTAGACTACTAAAGCATTGGAATGCGACATTATCTCCGATTTCCAAAATGTTTTAAAAATTTATGATACACATCCGTGCAATGTCAACACAGGCCCCCAGTATTTGTAGTTTTAGCAACTAAGAGTTGTCATTCACGTTTTTTTATGTAATAGGAGGCAAACGGGCAGGAGGCTCACCTGATGTTAAGTGATACCGCCGCCCATGGACACTCAATGCCAAAGAGATCGCGAGTGCGTTGCCGGCCTTTTAAGAATTGTAGTTTAAACTATAATATAACTTCCTGTTGTAACGAACAATGTATAATATAAACAAATATACTAAGAGCTAACCAAACAAAAATAAACACAAGTAACTGCGAGCAATTGATGTTTTAAATAGTTGACTTATGGTCACAACTTTCTTTGTAAGATCTGGAACGTAAAAATGTGGAAGGACGCCGTCTCTTAGATTTCTTATCCATACACGGAAACCGGTATTGATGCTATTTTTGTAGCTTTATAAACTTGTTGTATTTTTATAATATATTTATCGTTAATGTTACAATTAAAAAAAACAAATAAATGATTATATCGCTGACCCAGCAATAGTTTAAAAACGGATATAGATATACACAATTTAGATATTTAATCACATAAACTCTGCTGGGGTAATGGCTATTATTTTTACGTCAGGCGCGTTTTTTTAACATATCTTTTAGCGTTTTAATAGATGAATCTCAAATAATCTCTGGACTAGACATCATTTAACATTACGATCTAGCCTAATAACTTATTTAAGTCTAGCGCAATTTACTAAAACGCATATTATAACATAAGATAGCGCCAATAACACTACTCTTTTGATAAATGTCAAGTAAGTTTCAAATACATATAGAAATTGTTTATAAAATACAATCTTTTTAAAAGTAATGGGTTGTGTAGAGGCAAATATTAAAAGCGCGTTTGGGACTTCAGCGCTATCGGCGTTTTACAGAATATTTGAGTAAATGGTAATCATTTGAACTGACAAATAGCTAAGGGTTTAACAAGTTTTCACTCATTTTCAGTTAAGTGGTTTACTAGCAGTGGCAATAGGACTATGGATTTGGACGTCACGCTCATTTTCAAGTACGCTCATGAGCAACAATATGTACATTGCCTCTGTAGTGGTTGTCGTTGCAATGGGAGCGGCGATCATGTTGCTTTCCTTCCTTGGATGCTGCGGCGCAGCGAAGGAAGTGAAATGCATGCTGCTCACGGTAAATAATCTCCATAAACTTCATCCATAACATAATATACACTTGTTTCTTTAAAGCTTCTTTGTTAAATAAATAAATAGGAGAAAACAAAGAAATTAATGTGTTAAAATCAAAGGACTTGGCCACTAAAGTCTCGTCATACAGATATCATCATTGAAGCATCAGTCACAAACGTCAAAAGACACTAAAATAACATTATAAGTATTAATGTTATCTGCCTTTCTATAAATTAGCTCCACAAATAAATTTCAATTAGAATTAATTAACATTAAATTCGGGGTTAACTATTCGTAATTTCTCAAAATGTAATTTTAAAAAGCAGGACATTTTGTTGTTATGCTTTTGTTTTTCTAATTTCAGTAGCATTTACAATAACAAACAACTTTAGTTTAGGAAAATTCTTATAGTTTTCGCATGTACTTTCATAATATAGACTAATACGTAGAAGTGTGTACAGGGCCGGAATTAGGGGAGTGCTAACGGGCCAACAGCTCCGAAGCTTCCACAAAAGAGAATCCCTATCAATAGACTTCGGGAAAAAGATTATTTAAATTCCGACTAGTAAACAACTTTTCATTATTTTTTTGTTGTTTTACTTTTACCATTATACAAACATGATTATATTGTTCTTAAATATTAACAGATACCATTAATCTGTATTTACATTTTTTATATTAATATAATAACAGAGACCATTGATCGGTATTTACATTTTATATTACGTTTGATAAATATGAAAAGAATCTTCTTAGTTTTACTTAGTGAAAAAAAAATTTATTAGGGGCCAGGGCTCCTCCACTCCTTTGTTGCCCCGAGGCCTCGAGTCCCCTGGCCCTGAGTGTGAACTACGTATAATACGTTATTCATGTAGGTGTAAGGTAGTTGTTATAAGATAATTATTGAATAGTTGAAAATGAACAATCAATATTTTGCCTACATATACTTGGTTTTGTTTCCAGTATTACATACTTGTATTCATTATATTCGTGGCGATGCTGGTAGGAGGTATTCTACTTTTCGTCTTCCGTGAGAAGGTTATATCGACGCTCGACCGGGAAATGCATGCCTCCATGCCAAATTATGGCGTCAAGCATGAGTACACGCGCGCCTGGGATGATACGCAATCTCATCTACAATGCTGCGGTGTTAAGAGCCATAACGATTGGAATGGAAATGTCCCGGAGAGCTGCTGTAAAGAAGTCTATCCGGGAAAGGTATGTTCAACTTGCTAGGAATAGTAAACCATAATAGGGGGCTGAAAAGTTTGTAGAGTGACACATAGATGGCGCTATTTTAAAGTTAAATTAATATATTTTTATTGAGCGAAATAGTTTCGAATAAGCGAAAT
The DNA here is from genome assembly GCF_905147105.1 of Pieris brassicae. Classification (NCBI taxonomy): domain Eukaryota; kingdom Metazoa; phylum Arthropoda; class Insecta; order Lepidoptera; family Pieridae; genus Pieris; species Pieris brassicae. The sequence goes on along the minus strand of NC_059671.1, from coordinate 2,512,479 downwards.
AAGCACCGAGGAAGATGCAGGCATCAAAGAGGCATAATCTACATAATTAAGCTAAAAACTAAACATACATATTTTGTTAATTATTTTTGTACTTTGTACCCTTTACCACTAGGTTTTTCTTTTCTTGACTAGGGTTACCTGAAAGAAATCGTTGTCAAGCGATTACACCGCCAGTTGCTTAATAGCTTATTTAACCTGTTTTATTATATCTAAGATAACAAAGTGTAAATACATATAGTTTATTTCAGAGTATAATATAATTTCGGAAGGATCACCTGTTTTGTTAAAAATATTTTATTAAAAAACTGACTTGATTGAAAACAATTGAATCAAGGAGGGTTTTTACATACATACATTATACATAGCTTACCTTACACTGGTTAATAAATAAACGTAACCGATATTTGTACTTTCTGTCTTTTTATTTTCGTGTCAAACATCCGCGTAATTGCAATAGAATTATCTTTTTCATAAAATAATTTGGTGGAGTCGAATTGTGTAAAAAAATGCTTTTTCACTTTTTTTATTTGGATCACTAAAATTACACAACAAACTAATATATATTAGAAAGGTACCGTCCCTATAATGACCACACATGACCAGCGAAATTAAAGTAATATTACAAAATGGGATAACGAAACAACAATAAAAAAGATAACTCTAGCTAATAATATGTCGCTTTTGTCATTTCCAGCGCTTGGACTGCAGGTATTCTCCCAATCCGACCACGATGTACATGGACGGATGTCTCAACAAAACTATAGACTTGCTCCGAGAAGATGCGGTGTATGTTGGTGCTGTTGCTATCATTGTAGCTTTGGTTATGGTAAGAATTACTTCCATAATTAAAAGTAAAAAATAAAGTAAAAAAACACTACGGCTAGTTTTATGAAGAATCTATAAATATGTAACAAAAGGTATTTATTACATAATCCCACTGCAAAAATAAATAATATATAACACAAACCTATACCAAAGATTATAGTCTAAGATGGAATACATAATATATACAAAAAGGTTCAAATATTTACGAAAGGAAAAATTCAACAAAAATGATTAAGCAAATTCTTATTCGGCTGTGTTGTGTGATGGTGTGTAAGGGTATGTGCGTGAAGTACACATGTGTGTATGTGGGGTGTGCTCATTATGCAGCTGGATGGATCTCAATAGCGATAGCTTGAACAAGTTAAGGCTTAAATAGCGTTTGTTAAATGGCCGGGCTGCGCGATACACAACTGAGTTATTTTGGATAGTTAGTGTTTGTATGAGGAACGTAAAACAAAACACGATTACGAGTGTGGTAGGCAACACTATCAATATCGATTTAACATCTCACCCCACTACCTTAGATCCGTCCGTCGGTTATACCGTGACTAATAAATTTATTGTTTCAGGTGCTGGCATTAATATTTTCTTGCGGACTATTTGTAAAAATAGAGTGACTGTCATTCCATTCGCAAAAGGCACTGACGATAAATTATTTATAAGGTGTTTTGAGTCGTATGAATTATACGCATTTTTCTAATTATATACCAAATGTCAATTGTCAATAAAATTTACATTGATTGATGACAAATTTATTTCACAAAAAAATACATATAAAAGTTATGTTTTTCGTCGTGGTGGGAATTTAATAGTATTAGTGTTACCCTCTCTATATTGACCAGTACGTGTAAACCAACCACAATATCTGATGATGCAGTCGGATGTCGTGGATCCCAATGGAAGACCAAGTGCACTGATCCTTTCTAATGCTTGCGCTGGGCCTCCGATGATCTAAATCATTTGATCAATATATTTATTTTAGTGAACACATTGTGTACCCTATACAGGGACGGGAAGACAAGGCAAAGGGAAAAATACAATTTTAGAATTAATTTAACCTACCCTTCCAAACACGACATGCTTTCCATCAAATTGTGGCAGAGGCTTAAATATTATATTAAACTGGCCACACACTTCATTATCAGACGTTACCACCATTGATAAAACACCTGTAATAAAAATATTGGTTCACTTTATTATTTATTGTGAGTGGTGCTAGAATCTTTTTAGGTCTGGGTCTCAGATGTCTGTATCTCTTTTATCATGTCAATCTAATAGGCAAGCGATCAGCCTTCTGTGCGTTACATACGCCGTCGACTTTTGAGTCTAAGGCAAGCCAGTATCCTCACGATGTTTTCCTCCACCGATCGAGCGAAGGTTAAATGCGCACATAGAAAGTAAAAAGTACATTGGGGCACAGCTGGGGGGGGGGGATCAAACCTACGACCTCGGACATGAAGCCACTAGGCGAACACTACTCAGTCTTATATTATATAGACTTTGATAAATGATATAATATCTGTGGTATAGTGGTTAATTCCCATAAAACAATATTACGGCTTTATTAGTATAGATGATCATCACCACCTTTCTCTAAAAGATGAGCTTCTTAATTTATCATGTTCGTTGACCTACAGCTGCTGAAAATACATAGCTCATGTTACGAGACTTAATAAAAATAATACCAGGAACAGAATGCTTCAAGCGAAAGCTTTCAGGTGTTGGTGGCTCTGTCTGCCCTTCAGCTAAATAACAACCAAACCCGTTGTCCTTGGTGACGTCACCGGCTCGGCAATATAAATCTGGTACAACTCTATAAACATAAAAAGCCTTTTCATTGCCTTAAATACGAAATATATTTTATCAAATGGTTATGATGCAAAAATATGGAAGATCATTGAACATTAGACTCGGAGAATATAGGGAGTGTGAATCATCTGTTCACTGCCGAAGGTCCGGGAGTAGACGACGCTCGTACGACGTACGAAGACGGACTAACTCAGCAACGAAGTTATATAGTAATATTAAATATATAAATATAGAATAATCTTTACCTAAAAATTCTTGTGCCCATATATGCGTGACCTCGACTGTCCCCCTTTACAAGACTCATGAACAGCTGGCATGTCTTCGGCACCAAGTCCGTAAACAGCTCCATTGTAACTCTACCAATCTTAGACCCACCAATAACCCATATCTCCATAGATACTCTGAAACATCAATCTTACAGACTCCTGTCGTCTTAATTTAACGCTCCAATATCTCAACCGATAAGTGTAAACATCACCTTCAAGAAAAGAGAGTACCAATTCTTGAAAGGCCGGCAACGCACTTGTGAGCCTTCTGGCAATGTGAGTGTCCATGGGCGGCGGTATCGCTTCACATCAGGTGAGCCTCCTGCCCGTTTGCCTCCTATTACATAAAAAAACGTGAATGACAATTCTTAGTTGCTAAAACTACAAATACTGGGGGCCTAACTATAACTTTTTAAAAGATTTTGGAAATCGGAGATAATGTCGTATTCCCATGCTTTAGTAGTCTAGTTATTATGAGTTCATTTGTAAATCTTTCTAATTTGTTATATAATATTGTATTTATTTAATTAGTTTTACTACACACGTTGAAATTATTAAAGGTTGAAGGCCAAAAAATATCGGCGTCTTACATCTGTATATTATCTAATAATAATAATAAATTGAAAGGCCGGCAACGCACTTGGGAGCCCTCTGTCAATGAGATTGTCCATGTGCGGCGATATTACTTAATATTAGTACCCTTATATAAATACCGGCAAATATCTTGAACAAATGTCCTTGCCTGCGCAGAAGCGATTTTCGTTGGGGGGGGGGAGAGTCGTAGAAATCTGATTTAACAATCACACGTGTCTATCGCGTGATTGTTAAATCAGAATTTACAGATTAGGGTAAAAAACCACCTTCACCGGGGAAGGCGAGGACCTTTACTTCGTACTTCGCTCACTCCAGTGAGCTTCCGTCCTGCCCTTCAGGCGATTGACCACCCCGCGACGGCCCAAGCCGAGGTTCGAGACGCCCTTGCGCTAGCCGCGGGATAAAACGCCATTCTGGCCGTGCTACGCTCGCCAAAACAGCCCGAGCTGAGCTGTAAAGGCCCTTAAGGCCAACAGCGAGATTCCAAAAAAAAAAAAAAGTTAAATCAGTTGACGTATGTGTCCCGCGCTGTGTACAATGCGTAAACTTTCCCCCACTCCCTTGTTTAATTTAATTCTCAAGAAGTTTGCCGGTACCTCTTTAGGTATAAAGAATTTACTATAAAAAATAATGCTTACTTAGGCCTATTAATGTTTGGTGGCTTATCGAAAGCAGAATCCTTTATATCACGGTCGATTTTTTCGGTTTTAAATAAAATAAATGGCAATCTGAAAGCGAAACAAAGATGTAAAACTTCAGTAGTTTTATTTTAATCTAAAAAGTTTAATATACTTACGATGCACCTAAAATTAATTTATGCTTCGTGTCCTTCCATAGAACTTCAAGCTCCTTCGTCAACGGTTGTTCTGATCGCTTTAAATATTATAAAAATTAAACAACACAAACTGGCATTAAATGTTACGTTGTGCGAATGTCAATTTCATACGATTGCGGTGTTCAATTCAATCATTTGAAGGTGTATATAATTAACTAACGTTCGTATCCGTGACGGAAGTTTTGTATAAATGTACTCGTATAATACGAGGTTGTAAACGTTCTGTGTTTAATTAAAATATTAGTAAAGATTCTTCTGTCCAACGTCACGCACACACACACGGTGTTCGGCCAGGACATTATAAATATAAAAAAAAACTTATTCAGTAATGCAATCCTATGAGTCCAATATGAGTAACCAAAGGAAAAGAAAGAAAAGCACCATCTATAAAATTATACTTAAAATTCCTTTAAGCATACATAAATACAGTTCCATTTATGTATAACATACATCGTCGAAACTTAACATTTAATATTGAGTGAAAGTTATTATCACAGATATAACTATTCATATTTAATTTTATAACGTGAAAAAGGATGAATAATATAATATCTTAAACAATACATGGAATGCCAGTTCAGCAAAATATCATATGTTAGCTAGTGGATTGACCTACTGTGAAAGACGTCAAATACAATGAATAATATTATGTAGATATCAAATTACCGAGGTACGGTTGCATTTTATAACAATCATATTTAACCTAGGTCATGGTTTCATTCAACAACACAGTAATGTACTTTTATGCTCATGATAGTTCTCAGAATGTGCTCAAGACAGGTAGTGGATAGGACATTACGATCATATAAAGATCAAGAGACGTCACGGAGCAGTAGGTGTAGCATCAGCTGAAGCAGCAGCCGGTTTCGCAGTGGCGTCAGGGAGACCCACCCGGGACCGGACGGAAGTGTTAGTGATAGTGCCGTGGAATAGTGTAAGAAGTAATAACATAAATTTAGAGACTGTTAAACATTTCCTTAAGTTAAGCATATAATGGATTCATTTTGTAAAGCACTACATATTCATATTGCACTTTTTGCCTGGGGGAGTATGTACGAGCCAAGGCTGTACATTTTGCTCACTCAGGCTTTCTTAGTTTTATAAGCGTGATGATCCCTATGTACGTGCCAAGGTACATCCTTGCTCATTTACAATCTTGACAAATTCCTATGTTTGTACGTGCCATGGGTGTACATATCGATCACTTATAAGCGTGACGATTTCCCAAATTGTCGGAGTTACGTCCCGAGAGTATAGCCCGACGCAGGCACTCTCTTCTACATTCGTTCATAGCGATTAACTAAATCATGGGAGTTACGCCCCGAGAGCATAGCCAGACGTAGGCACTCTCTTTGACTGTTAAATTGTATTCATTCGGTATATAGCAATTAACACGTCATTATTTCGCTCATATTCTATTGTAACACGCGAGTGGTAAATATAGAGTAAATCAATAAATCTCTATTATTTCAAGCATCCCGTTGACCCAGGAACCGTACAATAAATAAATACAAATTAGACAGTTGCGCTACAATTGAGTCGGGCTTTAGATTTCTAAATCAATTTCATAATCATTTGTCAATCTCATAGGCAAGTCGGTTTCCTCACGATGTTTTCCTTCACCGTTCGAATGATAAATGCGCACATAGAAATAAAGGCCATAGGTGCACAGCCAGGGATTGAACCTACCACCTCAGGAAGGAGAGTCGCACGCTGAAGCCACTAGTCCAACACTACTCTACGACTCAGTGTCTCATCTCTTTTTTATTTAAATATGAAAACGCTCTGTGATTAATAAAAAAGGTAAACTTATCTTTAAGCTTGAAAATATGAAGAATATGTAGGAAATTGTTAACTCAAAATATACTAACTGCAATCAAGAGACGTGAGTAGAAATATATGTTCTGTCTTCGTATTTCATCCAACACTCTTTGGCGTTGTTTGCACAGCAATTTGTTATATGTATCTGTGAGCTCGGGGTACATCCAGCAATCTACAAAACCCTACAAAAATATTTTATAATATCACAGACGTTTTACAATTTTTTGTTAAAAATGTGGCAAACACTTGCTTTCAAGATAACTTTTATTAGCGGCTCAACTGTGTTTTATTTACCAAAAACCAAATCCAGTATGAAAGGCTTTATAGCAGTGCCCGGTTTACTCGCGTAGATACCGATTTTGTGGTAGAAAATTCTACTAAGTATAGATATATTTTTTTTATCATAAAAGTTTTATTTTACATAATTTTTATAACTTCTTTGTATATTATTAGATACACACTTACATTCATAATCCAATCGATATACAGATTTTACTTTACAAAGAATATATGTCTACATTTTAATTTAATCATTTTATTGTTACCAATCCAGTTAATATTATTAGTACTTAACTATATGTAAATATTTAGTTAATGGCGTAAAAATAACATTGTAAGTAGGTTAGTAATAAGCTGTAAATCATTCTTAATAAAAAAAAATGTATCAAGTTTACGTAGAATGACATAAGTGAATTAAAAAAAAACTATTCAGGTATTGAATAATTATTAATTTCAAGTAGCTATGTCTATGGCTTATGTCAGTCAGTAAAGTTGCTGCGGTCTAATGCTGAAAGAATTTGAATTGAAATCGGCCCAGTAGTTTTTGTGTGAAAATATTACAAACATAGATACAAGACACAAATTTTTCCTCTTTATAATATATGTATGATGAATTTAATATGATAGTCAAACGTCCATATAAACTTATTCATTTAAAGACGCTGACAGCTTCACTATCTTCAGTATACTCCAGTATGTATATAAATTGTATGAGCTTACTCCAGTCCGTTGAATGAGATTGATCCTCTTCAAGAGTTCCTTATTCACGTTCATATTCTCTTCAAGCTGGCGTGCATAGTAGTTCAAACGCCGTGGTTTTAGATACAGCTCTGGGAACAGTCCAGGAGGATGATCATCTACTTTGTGCTTTGCGAGTTGCAGCTGCAAATATAATAGTACAATAGCGTTGCGCTTTGAAACGTATTATATCAGGTCGTTCAGTTAAAATTATTAGAGGCTGTAGAGTAAAAATGTATGCGTCTTATAATAATAATCCAGGGGCGCTACAACCCTATATCTTGGCTTCAGATTTCATCAATTTCTTTGATAATTTTTATTTCAAAGACAAGTAGGTTATCACCTTGCCTTGCCTCAAACTCAGTGTGTCAGGTACCTCCTCCAGGCGCCTGACACACTGAGTTTGAGGCAAGCTTGTTTCCTTACAAGGTTTTCCTTGACCATACGAGCATGCCTGAAATGCGCAGATAGAGAGGAAGTCTATTTGTGCACAGCCAGTGATGGAGCTTCTATGGAAATTGTATTGGTTTTTCGACAAACTCCCAATTATCACTGAATTAATTTGAAACTCTCGTTAATCAGTGAAGCTTTTTATAAATTTAACGATTATTTGAATTATCCTAATCCCTGGGATTGATTTGCTCAAACAATTTGTATGACTCAGAACGTCGTGATCAAATAGAGTGGTCGAGAGTTTCTTGCCCGTTTTTCCCCCTTGACTTGCGATCTGGTAGGAAATGTAAATTTAGAATCAATTTAACGTTGACGTTAAGTGTACTTAGTTACCTATATGAATTAAGTTATTTTGAGTTGAGCCTACGAGCCTCAGAGATAGCCGCACGCTGAAGCCATTTGGCCAACATTGGTCACTGCATCTTATATGTACGAGAATAAGCCAGAATTTGACGTGTTAAACCACCAAAGACGTCAATTTATGTTAGAGAATCAGAAAAATAACATACCTCTTTTTGATGATTACACCATGACGCGTAAAAGTCTTTTGATAAAAGCGGGAACCTCGGTGGCTAAAAATTCAAACAATATAATTGGATTATCTGAACATTTTTGTCAAGAGTATAAAATATATGTTTATCGGATCACTATGTATTAAGTTGTATAGTGGTAAATAATATAATTTGCTATTGTTAACGTTATTAAAATTGTATCCTAAAAAGAATTCTAAAAAAATACTTCAGAAAAAACAAACCGTTAGCTTATTGAGGGCTTGTCTTTCTCACTCTAGTAATCAATAAATTAAACGTGACAAAACATTAATTAGGGCTTTACAAACGATAGTTTTCTTTAAATGCTTCAGGGTTAAAATTTTAGACTTTGATACGTTAAATAGTTGGTGGATTACTTACGAGCTTAAATTCTCTAGGTTTCCGTATCCGTGGTGGTCTAGGTCTTTCTGGTTCAGGAGGTGGGGTTCGAAGGAGAGGATTCTGCAGCAGCTCATCGCAAGCGCGCTCACGTTGAGGAATCATATTAACGGCCTTCTCTAAAACTTGATTAATATGAGATTGTGGATATAACCACAATATTAAATACCTTTAGTAATTTTGAAAGATTTTTTTAATAATGTTTAAAACATATTTATTTTCCAGGTAAACTTTTTACAAAGAATAGAGAATTAGTTTCACAATGGTTTATTTTATAATATGATGAACAGCTTGCGTTCAGCAGCGTGCAGCTCTTGTTTAGTACAGGTAACTTAATGGCTGCATAAATAAGAAAAAATGCCATTGAAACAACGAATTGATCGGGATTTCTTTGCTTATGAGACTTAACATACTTTTGTTTAAATGTTATACACACTTTACTTCAACTACTATAAAAAGCGTCAACAGTTCGACGTTACCTCGTAAGTAATATAAACAATTACTTCAAGCCAAAATTTGTAACTGAAAATTTAGTTTTGTATAAACTATTTATGTTTATTTCCAATCTGACAACGAGCGCTTTCTTGCACAAATAGTAAATAGTATATTGTCATAATGCGACAGTAACTAAATCTTCTTAATTTTCAAATACGATAAAAAGTTTATATTCTGGAAAAAAATCTTTTTCACAAATTAATTCATCAAATTTTCAATTCAAATAAATAAAAACTTTGAACTGTATAGTCTACTTAAATAACATTCTGCTGTCATGTCATGTTTTGTTTTGCTTTATATCTTATTTTTTATCAGTGAAACTTTTTATACTTCTTTTTTGTTTTATACTTTTAGATGTATCTGTTTGTTTCCCAAATGAATAAATAAATAATAGACCTTTAGCGACATTAGGTACTGGGACTCCTAGCTCGTCCTAGGACTAGCCAGTTTGCTTCCGCTTGCTTATTCAGGGATAGGACTGGACGTAGCTTTGGCGTCATCATTTTTGAATTAAAGACAGTCAAACAAAGTTAAATTAACCACAAACGTACATATTATCCTGGGAGACGTGTACAATAACCGTAATATATGTTTTGTTATATTTAAATATTCGCCTATTGTACCTACTTAATTATCGATAATCCACTACAAAGAATATGTTGTTGTAAGAGCAGAGAAGAGTTTTACACACATGCGCCCAGAAATAAGCACATAAGGTCGGCGTGGTCTTTGTCAGTGGTCATACTGATCGAGCATCCTTCATTTATGAACCATCTTAGCTCCACAGTGCCAACATGATTCTATGCTTTGCTTATTAAAGCTACATTTTCAATGAATGAAAATGAATTTCAATATACAGAATATTTCAAGCGCATAATTTAAGTTAAGCTATTTCAAGTTAAGCTATCCTATTTTTACATGAATGTTATTGCGAGTTGACTATGTTAGTAATAACAATAAAATCTTCTTATAGTGACATGACCAAGCGAAGCTTGGCGATCATTAGGCTAGTTTAATTTTGGATGCTGTGCTTTTAAACAAAGTCTTGGTGCCTTGACCAAACCATTGTCTTTGGTTTTTCAACCAGTGCGTCTGCTACTGCCACTTTACCTTGTATGATTAGTTGAAGGAGCTCAAAATTGTTGGTGTTACGTAAAACGTTTCCGAAATACTCAAGTTTCCTTACCTTAACAATAAAGAATTTACTTGTAGTATTATTCAATTGTACAGTATACCCACTGTTGTTTTTAAATACATACACGAAAAATTATACTTAGGTACCCGGTTCCTTGGTCATCCGGGTGGTTTAAATAAGAAAAATATCTTATAAACAGCTGTTACCCAAATGCTACTTTTAGATATATTGTAAAAAATAGAATAGGCAATAGAGGGAACTTAAAAAAAAAAGAGCTACGAAAAATTGTGCTCACTTAATACCAAAACTGATTATGTTTACATTCCCCTATAGTAAAAACTTCACACAGCATGAAATTAATGTGAGACATTTTTTTAAATCAAACGATGAATCAGTACATTTACATTCTATAATAAAAACGTTACGCTTATTGATACAAATAAATACGTTTTGACAAAGGATACATATAATGTACCTACAATATTATTTTACCCATTTTAAAAGACAGTTAGCTGATTCGTTATCTTATTTATTGTTTACTAGTGGATCCGACAGATGTTGTTCTGTTTTAACCATGATTATTAATTTCGAATTGGTATAATAACTAAAAAGAATATTTCAGAAACAAAGTGTTTTTTATTCTAATGCTTTATGATAACATTTTTTGTTTGTTTTAAAAAATTTGCTAAGTACTCTTAAATTTTCTAATTTTCCGCGCAATTTTCGTATTTCTTTCTTTCATAAGAACCTTCTGACCTTCGCTAATTCTTTTTTTGTTGTGTTTATTATTAAACACAATCACACAACTTCGCTAATTCTTTTTTTGTTGTGTTTAATAATAAACACAACAAAAAAAGAATTAGCGAAACCAATCCAGCAGTTCACGCTTGATGCCGTGACCAAGGGAATTAGGGATTAATTTTTATATATATAAGATATATAGATAAGAGCTAAGAATTTCGCTAGAGCTAGAGCTGCATTTATTGAGCAGGTTTTAATTAGTAAGACCGTGGAAGATATTCCAAAAAGTAGTATTTCTAATTTAAATTAGATTCTAAGACAATATAGGGTCTCTCTGGCCTAAAATTAGTAAGTAAGATAAGTAAAAACTATCAATCTGGTTCACCAAAATATACAAAGAAAATTAACTACTAGAAGTTTACTTTTCATTCCTTGAGTTGAGTTGTTTTTGAGCTGTGAAAATGTTGACATATTGTGTATTACAGAACACTGGTTAAAAACATTGTGTTCTGTTTGTAAAGTGTAAAGTTTTCAACGTAAAGATTGGTAGTTCGTTCTGTAGAGGAAATGCAATACGCAGTGGCTCATTATTAACCTTACAGAATTAAAATTTAAAGAAAGAAAGTACACAGTGAGTCTATGTGGAACTGGATCAATTTATCATTGTTAGTTTGTATAGCCCTCCTTCAGCTCAATGTGATAGCTTTGATTATTAGAGCAGCTTCTATACAAATTGCAAGAGTCTAAGAAAAAAATGTTCGTTTATGGAGGCTTTAAACTAAATTTGCTTGACCTCTAGTTCAAGTAAACGTATGCTTAATCTCTTTAAATCATATCATTTTATTAATAATATTATTGTACCTACTGGGTTAACAGCCATGGCAACATATATTGACAATATCTATAGTGATATAGCTCCTCTTAACTCCTGTATTATCAGCAAACATTTGAACACTCTGGTAGAGAGAGAAAATATGCACAGTTGCCATAAGATGATTGGTTAGACAGATTTAGGAAAAATTGATATTTAAAATGCCATTTTTGCGTAGTAATCTATGCCGTAATAATTTATAAAACACATTTTTGATTCATATCTCACATATGGATGAATTTCAAAAATGTGGTCACTTCAAAGACTTTTTTGGTCTAGGAGAAACCTACCTTTTGTGACTGAGCAACTTCGGAGATACACAAGAAAAGGCTATAATTATATGAATTGTATAATGAATAACAGTATAATGACAGTAAAGAACTTAGAAGCATTTTATATACATTTCTGTTTTAACGTGTTACCTATATGAATAAATGAACTTTTTTTTGTTTAACAATGAGACTTCCAAATATTTTATAACGATAATTTACAATTCAATTGTATGTACAATTTGTATCAACACTTTTAGCTACAACTGTATAACTAGACTTGCTGTATTGTAGTGTACGATATTTAATGATAATAGTGTTTACTTCCGAGTCAAAATCAACTTTAGGAGGTCCGAGTTTGTTGTCTACGCTTACTCGAACGTAAGTTAACTTCGAACATTTTGGTATCTGTAAAAAGAGCACACATTAGCAGACATTTAGGAAACTAGATAATTATAGAATATAAAAATTATAAATTCAATGATTTATGTTGGCGGTTAGTACCGGTGACCACAGAGCTAGGTGCTTTCCTCGCTCAACGAATAAGTATTACAATATATAAAGGTACACATATTTTTAGATTTGTTTTAATTTTAATTATGACTATATAGGTTAAGTCAAGTTATATTTCATTGTTATCTAATTATTATATCTAGTTAATCATATATAATATAGTTCAAAAATGGGTAACTTACAATAATTGGTATTTCAACATTTTTTTCAAAAAAGCCAATGTTTCCAGATTTTGTGAACGAAACTCTACCAATGTTGTCTCCTTAAATAAAATATAACATTTTTAACATAACCAGTAGGTCAGCGATATATAAATATTATGATTTTTTGTTTATTTCATATGTACTTAATGACAATCACATTAATCAAGTCTTTATTAAATAATTCAATTGATGGCGATAAAACTTTTATTGTTAAAACAAGAGAACGAACGAAATAACGATTAATGTAAGATCATTTTTACTCTATCATTCATGGTTCTACAAGATCAACAATATATACAGTTAATAAACTCATATCGGATAGTATTGTCTTTTGTTAACATAGCTTTTACACATTAAGAAAAACACTTATTATTACAAACTTATAATTATGTAAATATTTATAAGTTTTTAATAATAATACATAGCTTCAATCTGTTCAAAAAGTTTAGCCGTTTAAAAAGTGTTTTCTCATATCGGATATCGACCCTGCAAAGGCTGGGGCTGCATATTTTGACATGCCTCTGTGGTACCAAAAACTAAGACACAGCGCACGCCTATAACAACTAGCAGTCAAACTTTTAAGTACACTTTGTATAATACGTATACACACTCATTCATATACTCATGCATTCACGCATACTTAAGGCCTTATACGAAATTTGTTTGATTAGATTTAACACTTTGACAAAAAAATTGTTTTAAACATGCATGTACCCTGGAATAATTGTAATCCAGTGTAACCCACAACACAGGGGCTCGCTAGTGTGGAGACTAGCGTTAAATAAATTTTGTCACAAACATATTTCTCTCATGAATAAAGTTTTATACATACCAAAATCAAAGACATCAGTATCAGCCATACACTCAGTTAAGTGCATCAATATGCATACATAGACAAATATAAACCACTTCATTATTAGTTCTTATGCGGCAGTCCGTTAAAAGTTCTAAGCGCAAAATGTCTTCTAAAATATTCTAGACACACTTATTGATTTAAAAATAATGAAGTAAATGTTTTCATTAGTTCCACATTAACGTAATCTCATAGTTGAGAATGTATACGTAATTGCAATTGAACCAGTTACATATTTTTTGAACCAGAAGCTATCAGCATTTTAAATCAAACTGCTTACCATCGGAAATCAGTCATAAAATTTCCTATAACAAGTTTAAATCTATGCGTTACTACGGAATCGATAAAGAAAAAACCACACAACTCCCTCGAGTTTTACGTGGATTATTCGTTTGCACCGTAAAAGATATCCGTATCTATAATGTCAGGTTCACTTACAATGCTTTTTTACTTTGCTGTAAGGACTTCCGGACGACATTTATACGTCTAAATATGAATTATGTCTTGGCCATGTTTATTTGTAGATTATTTGATTTCAGCCAGTTGATGGCGTCGTCTAGAGATTTAATAAAGTTGTTTTTTAAATCTTGTTTGTTTTTACTTTTTATTAAAAGTATAGTCATCAGCAAAAAGTATGCAGTTCTGATAGCATCTGGGAGGTCATTTTGTTATGTTAGAAAAAGTAGTGGAGCCAAAATACTACCTTGAAGTGTTCCGTACTCATTTTTATAGACTGATGTGACTGGTCTGATTGACAATTGATCATAACCGAAGGTTGTTTAAGCGTTCCACCGAGATGATAAGTTTGAGTAGTTGTGATGTAAATTAAGTAAATTATCTCTGTGAGCAGCTTGAAGACTTTTCATCTCTGGAACTTGGCCGTCCAATATTGGGGTTTATCTGTCTCTAAGCACAAAGCACCATATCACTACAATATTACTGAAAACTATTTCACTAATTCATTCGACTGTTTCACCAGATATTTATTTTTTAATTCTGGTAGGCCACGAATCTTAACATTTGACTCCCCTCAGTGAATAAGACAACCACTAGCAAGGCACTCAATTTTTCCTGGAGAGAAGAATTCGAGTCTCGCTTTTCAACCAATGACTTTAATTCCTCCTATCTTGTTGTTGCAAACTGCGCAGCTTCTTAGAAAGACGCAATTTCAGACGACAAAATATCGTGCAAAACTTTATCAGGATTGCTTTTGAGAACGATTATTGGAAATATTATATATGTTGGGACGTAATCGTTACTATCAGCCGCAAGTTAAAGAACTATTTCTTTTTCTATTTCGGGCTGGTGCAGAGAGCGCACCGCTTATCAGAATGTCGGTGTCGGAGCAATGGCGCTGGTATCAGCTGCCTAATTCTCTATAATGACAATGGCCAGGGCCATTGCTCCAGCGTATATAATATAATTATTGGAATAGAGAAAGAAACACATTTTTTTTATTTATATGTACTGCCATATTCAATATTACATTGAACAAAAAGGTGAAGGGATTGCCTTCGCCACAACCGTGTACCTAGACTTGCTGAACTGCAACGGGCGATATTGTATAATAACAATGTTTCCATCTGAGTCGAGATCAACCTTAGGCGGCCCTAACAGGTTAACGACATCCACACGCACGTAAGTCAGTTTCATACATCTTGGTAACTGAAACAAATGGATTGACATGAGTCTCACATTAGTTAAGAGATATAGGTAGCAATTGATTGATATACATATTCCAAAAATAATTGTATCTATGTAATATTTTTTAATTCTGCCATCCTCATCATCATTTAATTAAATTCTGGGATCCTCAGACATAAAAGCATTCATCACGTAAAATAATAAACACATTAATATTTCTAACACTAATAGGGACATACAGGTTGTGTTTTTCTCCTTATGCAAAATGCATCAGCATTAAATTTAGCCTCAAAGAGCTACAGTAGTATTCTGCCAAATCACGACGAAATCTTTAATTTGTAAATACAAAATACATACGTTTATAGGTATCTCCACGTGCTTCTCTAGTAAGCCAATTTCTCCGGAGGTGGTAAACGAAACGATACCAGTATTCACCCCTGAAAAATGTAAACGGCTTGCAAGATATAAATTAAGACAACATAATATACGCTATTATTTTGATATAAAGATATTTTCAGTAGAAATAAAGTCTCAGGTTTTGTGCCTACGGGAAAGCAAATTAAATATATCATAAATTTGCTAGAGCTTACACACTTGATACACGGTCTTATTGCACAGTTTTATTGTGGAAACCGTATTTACACACATTTGTCTCTTTTAATAATTTGTTGTTTCAAATATCAAATTGCAGTTTTCATTAGTTTAATTTTTTTTTTAATATATTCTCTCCATTAATGTACTTACTTGTTTTCTGTTACATATATATTGTTAATCTATGTGATATGTTTTGGCTTTCTGAATTGTCTAAGTGTTTTGTTTTATAATATGTTTGCTAGTTGTAAGATTACTAGTAATTAAATAAACAATTAAAAAATATTAATATATATACTCTTTCCCTTTTCATCTCAGCGTAATTTAACAGAAGAAAATTGAGAATAGACTAACTTGTTTTTTTTCTTCATAAATAGAGTTTTTATATTTCAAACAAAATATACTTTAAGGAACATACCAAACTCAAATGTATCCTCCACAGAGTCCCTCAAACTATTTACGACTAGACCCTGAAGGATAAAGACAAACGCGAAAGCTATGTACTTCATGTTAATGCTTATTGAAACACAAACTAATATTGAATCTACCATCATTTATATATAAAAAATGTACAATATTTTTCAATGGATTTTAAGCCATATAACAAACACTTAAAATATAAATTTTCATAAAAATCTAGCTATAATTTAGTTTTAATTAGTGTAAAAAGTAAGACAAATTACGATTTGTCAAATTAAGGTGTTCAATCGGAAAGATTTGGTCTGGTGATATTTTGTTATGTGGATAATTAGCAGTACACTGACGTTATTACATAATGTTTTGGAACTTTAGGAAAATACTTTGCAATAAATATCGTAGGAGAATCATAATTTGTATATAATATATACAAATTATTATATTACTCAGTAACTTAGTATAAGATTTCAAAGATTCTGCCAAACATACGAAATGAAATAAAATATATTGTAAGATGGAAGAACAAACATTCATAATCTACAAAGTCATAATAAATATTATTAAAAAGAGAATTAAAACAAATTTAAAAAGTTCGGTCTCTGTGGCAGTGTACCTTTAACGCTGGCAGCATTTCCTCGCTGTATTGCGATACTTATTCGTTGAGCCAGGAAATCACCAGCTCTGGGGAACTATCTACCAGGTGCCAACTTAAAAGTTTAATAAGTGCCTGTGCACATGAACCTCATGGCCCAAGAGTCTCTACTCCATAAGGAACAAAATCAAAGTTAAGAAAACACTGGTCACCGTGACCACGCACGCTGTAAAGCAAATTTAAAATTATGTAAATAACTAGCTGACCCGGCAAACGTCGTCTTGCCAAGTATATAATTTATATAGGAAACATTTCTATAGTTCCATAAAAATAACCTCTCTACTATAATTAAAAATAGGAGTTGATCGTAGAGGCGTTGTATGTATTTTTGTATGTTGTATCATAAAAAAGAAAAAAACAAAATGATTTGTGTGAAAAAAAATGGGGTGGACACCGCTGATCACTCAGGGGTTTGAAATATAGATAGTAGCCGATTCTCAGACTTACTGAATATGCATAAAAAAAATCATAAGAATCCGTCGAGCCGTTTCGGAGGAGTATGGGAACGAACATTGTGACATGTTTTATATATATAGAAGATTATAAGTTTATAATAATGATACATAGCTTCAATCCGATTAAAAAGTGTTTTCTTAAGATGTAAAAGCTATGTTAACAAAAGACAATACTAAAATCAAAGTTGATGAAAGACAAGAATACTCCTGTACTGAGGTTTACCACGAGCAACCACCAATTGTGTCATTAGGAAATACAGTCAAATATCTGGAATCCAGACTTACACAATTGGATACTCAGTCTCACTGAGAGCGTCTATTACGAAAAACGAACGACGAGCTTCTTATTAAAACCCAAACCCCTCGGATCCGAACTGTGCGGATGGATTTCGTTTCGAAACCACAGATATAAAGAAATTTCTAAATGATGTTTTGAATTATATCCTTATATTTCCGATAAAAATTTGCGAAAACCGATAACATATTTCAAACTATAAAATAGCTCAAGTTCACAAGTTCCACGTTGCGTCGCTCGACGAGGAACTTGGTATTCCTGATTTAAATACAGAATGCCTGTCATCATCCATTAAGTATTTCGCTACTTCTGTTCATCCACGACATATCTGACGCTGACATTGTCACCTGTACTAGAGTCGCAGAGGCAGACAATACCGTCTTCCGGCGCCGAACTAGGCGGTTGCTCAAATTCCCAATACACATATATTAAAGACAAAGACAACATGAAGAAACCAACAGCCTCATATATAATCCTTCACGTGACTGGATCCAGGTTAAAAAGGCAAAACTTTATATTGTTACTGTCATAACGTCAGATGCCTCAATTGTAATATGTAATAATTATGTTATAATCGTACTGAGACATGGGTTGTGGAAGTGTTCGACACTGAAATCTTCGACGATAGATAAACTAGAATACTAGACTAAAATAGATACATAAATATACGAGCAACCTATCCCAAACAAACTCATAAGATGCGCTTCTCAAACGGCAAATAAGAGCGTCTTAATGGCAACGATCTCTTGGCAAGTCTGAGTTATTTTTTTTAGTTCAAATAGTACCTTTGACCAGTGTAATACTCGAATCAGAACAAATCTAAGCGTACGAAAAATCATCACTGAATTCAAAACTCTCGTTAAACGTAAAATTATCAAGAAAAGCATAAAAGAAAAAAAAGAATAAAAGCTGTTTACAACTTTTACGATTATTTAAATGATTGATGATGAATGACTAATTTTGATTGATTTGCTGCAGTTCAACAATTGTATGGCTCAAAGAAGGTGGAGAGTTTCTTGCCAGATCTTTTTGTCCGCCCTACGCCCTTGACTTGCGAACTGGTGGTAAATGTAAATTTAGTATAAATTTAATATTTTTTCTGTTGAGTTTTACTTAATTATCTATATGAATATAGTCATTGTGAGTTTAATAACATATAACACCTACACCCACAACTTTGTATAATATCTTTCACTACAGATACATTTCTATTCAGTTAGTTCTGTTTGACTTTTATTTTCTAAACACTTCCGTTTCCACAATTATAATAATTTTGGTACGATATTTAAATCGCTTTCAAATGTGACACAATAACTCAATCAAAATTTCATTATAAAAATTTAACGGAAAAGATTCATAATGAAAAATACTGGGCTAATTTTATTCGTATGTGCTGGTTTACTGCTTGTAAGTTTGAGTGCAATATCTTTTTATTCTACGAGCTTAAGACCCTAGAATATAAGTCAATCGTTGGCATTTTCTTTAGCATTTATTTGGGTGACTTTGCCACAAATATAATATTCCTTGCTTGTAACGTCCTTAGCCTATACTTGGCTCTCTAATGCAAATGTATTTTCTTTATCAAAAGCATCAGTCATTTGACTGGAGGTAATCAAATGTAACATGCGCGTCTTACCAATCTTTAAAAGCTAATAGCAGATGCAGATGCAGAATAAGCAGATGTAAATACTTGAAAAATACCTACTAGTTTCAAATATCTGTTGCCTTGTAAGAAATTTAAATAATATTTTTTTTAAATAACAAGTATTTTTAGAGTGGCGGTGCAATTCTCGGTGGATCGACAGCATGGAACCTCTTTCGTATGTCATATTACTTCTGGACCACAGACTTGGGAGTTGAACTGGGAGCGAGTGTTCTCTTCCTATCAGGAGCACTGCTCTGCTTGCCTGCGTGTTGGCTGTCAACTTTAGTACCTTATTATCATAAGTCCATGAGACTTTTGGCTACGGTATGTAATAATGGCAATGGCAAGTACGAATTACCGCCATATAATTACTGTCATATAGGTCCTCTATATGACAGTGGCGGTTTTGTTTCCAGGAAAAACATCATTTATGGGTAGCAGATAGAAATGTCTCTTATTGTAGAAGGCTTCAACGAGGAGAAAAACAAAAATTTGTGCTTTTAAGATTTTTTTGCACATTATATTAAATAAAATAAATCTTAAATTGATTAATAAAAAATATTAGTTTATGACAAGTAGGAAGGATTTATTAGACGCTTTTGATAAAACTTGAAATCTATCTTCAGATATTGATTGAGGTCGAGTCTTAAAACCTATAATACTGTTATTTTTTAGCTTATGGTATTAGTGACGGCAGCACTAGTACTGTTATGTACTGGGATGTCTTCAATCATGGCATTGTCGAAGGCTACACGGGATCCGGCAGCGCTTAATGAAACTATGTATAGATCTCTGTCAGAAGAGGGTGTAGATCCCGCTGTGAAAAGCGCTTTTACAGCTATGCAAATTGAAGTTAGTGTTTTCCTGTACACATAGGGATTTGTTTACTCAGATTTTCTTAGTTTTATATGCGTGGCTATTACAATAACCGTAGGAGTTACGCTCTGTGAGTATAGGCAGATGTATGCACTCTTCTGAGCGTTTTATAAGCAGGGATCATAAATAGCATCTATCCTTTAGTTTACGCGTGTGATAGTTATATTACATTATTTAAAATACTCAGGTTTAGAACACACAACAGTTTTAACATTTAACTTATTATGGGTTAGGTCCTCTTTTATCCTATGTCTACGAATAGTAGAAATGCTTATTTAGAATTGGTAATATTTGTTTTAATTGGCTGACCCTTGTATTAAAAAAAAGCGGCGGTCAAACTTATAGGCAAGTAGGCGATCAGCCTCCTCTGCCTGAGACACGCCGTTGACTTCTTGGGTCTAATGCTAGCCGGTTTCCTCACCATGTTTCCTTCACCGTTCGAGCGAATGTTTAATGCGCTAATAGAATGAAACTGAAATTGTATTGTTCATGATGAACTATAATATAAATAATCAATTTAGATATAATAAAAAAAATTAGTATTCGAACCATGTATGTATTTAATTAGTAATTCAAGTTACGAAATATATGAATATTGTTTTTCAGCTAAAGTGCTGTGGCGTTCAGCATCATACAGACTGGCTGCTTCATCGTCGTAATTTACCACCTGCATGTTGCGGTCGTTTAGGTTTAGGGAAGGTAAATTCAATTAAGCTTAAAAATATATATAGTTTATTGACATGTTTACACTGAGTAGATGAATACAGATAAAAGTGGACCAAGCGTGGCCAATAAAGCTGTGATGCGCTTTTCAGCTGAAAAATAGTAAGGTTTTTATATATAATAAATATATTTTACCACTATACCCATAGGCTATGTGTAATATATTTTGTTTTTATTTTCTGATTACACAATTAATGTCATTATTCTAATGAATACATATTAAAGCGGCCCAAGCGTGCTGCTAAGATTACCGAGCTATCCTAATTTTGCATATATGACTGAAAGCAGTTATTCTCAATTATTTGCAAGAGAAAACTATTTTTGCCTGCAACCACTAGAACCATAGTTTTTATTAATAAAATTATTTTACATTCTCTTCTTAATATGGACAAATCTGGTTCATCTACTTCAAGGATACGTTTCTTTAAATTTATTTATTTACAGAATAATGTAATAAGATCATAATGTGGTACATTAGAAAAGTGCTGTGGTTTCTATAAATTTAACCATAGGAACGCGACAAATGCATATAACAGTAGATTTTCAACTTTTTATGTTGGCTAACGTGTATATAATGTCTGTATTGCCTTCTTCCTGTAATAATTTAAACCAGAGTTTCCTAAGACTCCAGATAATATTGGATTTATTAAATTCATACATTCTTATAATACAATTAAAAACCTATATTGTAACAATTTACAATTAGAACTTTCGTCCATGTAACAAGTTATAAAGATGCAAGGAACCAAATAGCAACTTCTTTGGTATGCCTTGATATTTCTGTATAACATTATTTTTTACACTTAGAATAAATTAATTTAAAAATCGGTGGATTCTTTGCAATGTTGAGAGTTAGCGAATGAACAAATTAATACTGAGATTTAGAAACATGAATAACAACAAAAAAAACATTGGTTCCTGAGTCAACTGCGTTTAACCAAAATAACCTCAAAAATATTATACTTCGTGTTATTATCTTACTAAGTAATTTTTGATATATTCCTAGGAAAGTGATCGATGTGTGTATCCGATTTACACCAAGGGCTGCCTGCAACCAGCCATCAGAGAACTACGTCTATATGTCAATTCGCTTACCGTTGTTGCGTGTGGAATAATCGTTGTTATGGTACATATATTTTTATTAAAACATTGGTTAATTAAGTGATAATAAAATTAGAAGCGAGTACGATAGCTGTGTATTTTAAAAACATTTTTGAACAGGCAAAATGATTTAAATTTAATGAAATTGCAGATGCTGCAACCAACGACCACCTTTGAAGTGTATATTGGTGAAATGTATTAAATTTTCCTTTTCAGGCTATAACCCTATTTGCAACATCGTACACACTGGTCTCGGGAGTAGTGGAGCATGCCAATAAATCCCTCCAGCCAATGCGCGTTGCCTATCTTACAAACTCTCCAGCGTTCCTTAACAATGCCAACGCCAGGAATTTCGTTCCAGCTATTTCCCCTCCTGCTCAAAATCTGAATCAGAACATTTATCCATCTCTCGTGGCCCCCACTAACCCAGCCTTTTGTCCTAGTTAAATTTTAGTTCTAATATTTATTCTTTTGCATTTTATTTAGCTATTTTTATACAAAATTATATTTCAAAACAGTCTTGGTTGATCTCGGTATATACCTTGAGAGTTGTAATAAAAATGCATCATATGTGGATATCTTTTAATTGTAATTTTTTGAACACAATACAACATGCAAGCATCAAAATGCTTTATGAAATTAAGAAACAATCATATCTTTTCTATATTTGGTACCTATTTTTGGTTTATTTAAAATTATTCATGAAAACGACCATCTTTATACAAAGACAAACATAAACTATAATAATATATTACGAAATATTTCTTACAACATGGGCAACGGTAGCACGAGTGGCGGCGAGATCTGTGCGAAATCTTATTTACAAACTTTATACACATCGAGATACGTTAGGCCTCGCGCCCGCCGCCCCGCGCCCCCGCGCGTTCCGAGTCACAACAGCTACACGGTACCGGTACAAGTCTAATTAATAATAGTATAATATAAGCGATCGCACGCGATAATTTAGAATTCGAAGACGCGGGAAGGAACGCGCGGAGGCGAACGCGGTCTGCGGCGTCGGGCCGTCGCGACGTTCGTCCCTCTCGGCCGTCACGCATGCGCGCGCGCGACGGGCCGAGGCGCCGGCCGCCCCCTCGCAACGAAAGGCGGGAGCGTCTAATGTCGGATCTAGGACTACAATATTGCTACGAGGATGAAACGTTCGATGCGAGCGGACGGCGCGGCGGGCGCGGTCGCCGAGTCGAGGCCGAGAGCGCGGCAATTGGTTAACATTAGATCTATCTAGAATAAATAAGGTGTGCGTGGTGGTCAGGGCGGCTCTAGCGCCGCGCGCCGCGATGCTTGCGGTGCGGCCGAGGCGCGCGGCCGAGCCACAGCGCCGCGAGGGCCAGCGCCGCCGTCAGCGAGCGACGCGCTCTGCACACGAACACCCTCATGCGACATCTGTACCGACGCCACGCGAAGGCGCACCGCAGACACGCGCTCCTACGGGCTATGTCTGCGGTGGGCCTGTTGGCGTTCGTATCGGTACAGAGATCGCTAATAATTATGTCTACCCAACAAAAAGTATTACTACATTTATATTTTACCTAAAAAGAACTAATAAATTTCGAACTTGGTAAATGATTGTTACTGACTACGATAAATTGTTGTTGGCGAAATAAAAAAAATGTGTGTTGTACAACAAAGTGTATAATTTTGTTTTTATGGCCCCAATGCTGGATTTCAGCAATAGCGTTTTTATTGATTTCTAAAGAGACCGATGAAAATAAGTAGTATTGGGCCACAGCTCGGTGAAAAAATAAAATTGACTATGACGCAATAATTTTTGTTCCAATTAGAATTATATTATGCACTTGCTTGATTGATGCATCAAAATAGTACATAAATTATGAAAATGAATTAAAATGAAATTATTAATGCTCACATGCTTATGATAAACATTGGAAAATACAATGGCAAATGCAACAAATGCATGCATTTTAAAACTTTAATCATGCAACACAATTCTTTAGATTGTCTTCAATGATCATCACTAAACTGGATATTTAAAATTAAGCACTAAGATCAAAAAGATGTAAAAGTAAAACTATTGTAAAAGCAATGCTACTGCTAAACGAAAAAAAACTCCAAGTCTAAAGTGTAGTTTGAGAATAGAAAAACAAGAGTTTTTTATTCAAAATATTTCTATGGAAATTTTTATAACAAAAGTTTACGAAATGTGATAAAAATTGAAGACACCATAAAGAGAACTCAAAAGAGCAATGAATGAATGAGTAAGAAGAGTGGGTATGGTTACCGATGCACACAACACGCGAGATTGCTCACCAGAGTAGCGGCGCACTGCCCGCCCTGCAACAAGCACGAGCTCACTCACACACTTCCGACTTGAATACATTAAAATAGCGCGTGTGCGACGCATCGATATAAGTTGCCTATCCAAGTTTAGTAAGCTCGCAAGGCTGATTTCAAAAAATCGAGTTATAGAATTCAGCGTATATTTTTATATACCGACACTTATTTGTGTTATAGGCAATTAATAAATTGAGCTTTAATATGTTTTAACAAAACTGATACGACAAAAAAAGTTCCTTGGTTTCGCGGACTTTTCTATAAATGCATTCAAGTCGAAATCTAGTATTAGGTAAATGAGTGACAAAATTCGTTGGTTAGTCACACAATGGAAGGATGATATGCAGTTCATGTGGTACTTATTTAATGTTGATTAGTTAGCATTGCAAGATTTTCTTAACTGTTTATTAAAAAATGATGAGGACAAATATAAGATTGCATTTTAAAGTTATGAATGAATATTATACATTTTAATAAAAGGTGTCTCCGTAGTAGTGTGTTATTTCAATATAAACCTTAACAAGGAATAGCGCTTCAAACTATAGCGAAGTCTATTACAGTCAAATTTGAAAAAAAAAACTTTTCGAATACATTTATTCACCTGAATAAATTCTAAAATAATTGATTCTGTTATATACTGTCCAACTAAAGGCTTGTCGTCTCTTTCTATTGAATTGTGTTACGCTATGGTGAAAAGAGAAAAATGAGTTATTAGTTAATGTGTCTCTGTATTAGAAGCGCCGTGTATACGTACCGTGCACGCGCAGTGCGGTGCGCAGCCGGGCAGATCGAGATGCGTCGAGGCCCGCCACTCCCCCCGCGCCCCGCAGCACCCGCCCCCCTCCGAGCACTGCGGCTCCCAACAGTCCACCTCGCCCAGCTGGAATTGACACACGCACATGTTACATGTATCTCGCAGCTTAGATTTTGGTATAGAAAGGTTATGTGTCTCCGCTACCCACTAAACACAATGCCAAAAGTCGCATAGAAATGACTAAGGAAGTTGACTAGAAAGTAAAATAGAGTTCTTATTATTTGAACTGCAAGGGCTTATCGATGCACTATCCCATTGCAAAAAAAAAACTTAAGTGGAAATGGGCGGGCCATACCGCTCGAATGAACAATTGCATATGGACGAAGAGGGTAACGAAATGGAAAGGTCCACCAGGACAAAGAAAGCGTGGTCGCCCTCTTGCACGGTGGGCTGACGAGCTTAAGAAAGTTGGTGGAGAGGATTGGGAGAAGAATGCTCAAAACAGAGAGAGATGGAGCCAATTGGAGGAGGCCTATACTCAATAAGAGGAGGAGAAAAAAAAATGTATATTTTGTACATTGTAAATATAATTCCTTGAAATATTATAATTTATAATTATTATAACAAGGGCTAACGGAGTGAGCACCTGGTGTTAAGTGATATGGACACTCGCATTGCCAGAGGGCCTGCAACTGCTTTGACTTTGAATAATTGGTAGGCACGTTTCTTGAAGGAATAGCTTTGGAAGACTGGTTAGCTGTTCCTCATAGTGGTGCTCGGTAACTGCCTTAACTGCTCAGCTGTGGAACGACGGACGTCATCTTTGAATAATTATAATGTACTAACGAGGCATTCGCAGATCTGGCACTGGTAGAGCCAGCGCTCGCCGCTTCGGAAAGTGACGTGATGCATCTCCTGATGACGACAGTGGAACCGTGCCTCGCAGTGCGGGCAACACGACGACGGAGCTAGGCTCTCGCTGTCCATCTGTAGATACACAAGCGTTTTATCAGATCATACTATGGTTATCTATTTAGTAAACATGGACTAGTTAGTATGGTTTTCGTTGCCATGGTTATTTCCATTAAATAAAGGACCACCTTTTTGTAATAAGGCCGAAAGAGATGCAGTGAATCTATGATAGTAATATGAAAGTAGATATATTTTAAAAAATTAAAAATTAAAAGCACGCGAAACGTCGGAAATTTTCTAAATTTTAAATTACTTCCGACGTTTCGCGTGCTTTTCAGCGTGCGTGGTCACGGTGACTGAAAATTAAATTTAAAATTTAGAATTTTGTAAATAACTATAAGTTTTTAATAATAATACACAGCTTTAATCCGTTCAAAAAGTGTTTTTCTTAATTTGTAAAAGCTATTTTAACAATACTAGATATATTTTTTTAATGAAGGGAAAAATGTCGTTACCGGTAGTGAGGTATTGTCTGTATCACAGGAGCAGAGTGCGCGCGTGCACGAAGCGACTCCGCCCACGCACGAGCACGTGCGGCATCCGCCCGCTTCCGCCCACCGAGTCCCGTCCGGTATTATATTGCCTTGCCACGAACAGCCTGCAAATTATAGGGACCTTTCTAATGTGCTCATAATAACAATATTAAGCTGGTAACATATACAGCGAGCTAAAAAAGACTACATGGATCACGCCACGGAATCTTTTGTCAACGAATCTTTTTTGCTCATCCGCTCGAGATGCTTCTTTACTCATCACGCCGCTCAAGCTTGAGCTACCGAAAGAAGACATATAGAATTTAGAATTTTTTGAAGGAAATAAATGTTTTTTTTTCTAGGCTCATATAAACCTTAAGGTATAGGATTATGGTTCTTATTTTAGAGAACTAGTACTTACTAAGTTCACAGGGTTGTGTATCACATTCGCAACGGAAGCTCCCATCCACGTTGACACAACGCGCACTCGGGTGACAAGTGTGGAATCCTTCCAAACATTCATCAACATCTGAAACATTTTACAATATTGTTAGCTCCTAATATAAAAATACAAATATTAAAACAAATAGGCAAGTTAAAGATTTAATATTTCTTCTTTGCAATTGGTATGAGTCACGGAACAATGGCTGCAACATCTTACGCTTGAAAACACGGAGAATGTTATTTAAGTGTCACTGAATAGTTTCCCAGAAATAAAAACAAAATATAATTTTATTAATCGGTAGCTATATATGGGATTAGTTCAAGTGAAGATTCTGACAGACGTTAAACAATTTAGTTTACCTTCACAATGATCTCTATGTGGGTCGCGCCGATAGCCGTCCCGGCATACGCAGTAATAGGAACCCGGCGTGTTGACACACGCAGCGCGCGGCACACAGGGCGCGTGGGCTGCCGGGTGCGCGGGGGGAGCGCACTCGTCCACGTCGCGCTCACACCGAGACCCGCCAAAGCCACGCGCACACACGCATCGCTCTGGACCCGAGCAAACACCGCCGTTCAGACATCCACCCGTGCATATTGCTATAAAGGGTTTAGAAGTATCTTAAAAATTGCCACCGTAAGGTGAGATAGTAAAAGAAGTCTCATTCACGGAGTGTTTGGACATTTTAAAAATTGATCTCTGAAATCTTTTTCACAGTTACAAGTGTAATTTATCGTATTATTCCTAATAGGGTTAACGTTTACCAATATTTGAATTTAATTACCCCTAGGAGACGTAGAGAATGAATCAAAACTGCCCTGAAAAGACAACTAATGTTTCGGTTTGAGTTTTGCATTAATTATTTTAATTGCTGTGAAAGTTCTCGTCTATGTGTTAGAATTTTGGGCCTACGGCATGGTTTTCCTAACGACGTTTTCTTTACCGAATTTATTAATATTGCAAACAAATGCAAATAGCACTTACGAGTACAAAGATATCCATCGCCACTATATCCCTCTCTGCATTGACATGAATAGGAACCTGGCGTGTTCGCACACACTGCGTCTGCGTGGCATGAGTGCGTCTCGCTCGCACACTCGTCGACTTCTACGCAGTTGAATTTGTCGCGTCGCGTGTACCCAGGCAGGCATTGGCATACGTACCCACCTACCACGTTAACGCACCGTGTGTTCGAGTGGCAGTGGTGACCGTACAAACCGCCCGCTTGCTGACATTCATCCACGTCTGGAATTGATTTAGTCGAAAATTAGGTCTTAATTAAGGAAACAAACACATTTTTTGAGTTATTTCTCTTTTTGTTAAGGTTAATATAATATTAGAAATGTATCTCTTTTATTATATTAGTAACTCTCTAAAATCAAAAGCATTTTAATCGCAGCAAATGTGCTGTCCTATGTATGATACTTTAGTTTTAAAATTTTAATCTAATTATAATCAGTGACAAAGTAATTGCTTAAAATTGGGGTCCTATGTGACTAATAAAGGCTTACTCCCAGACTATACTAGTAGTATAACTGACTAATATGAAATTACCTGCACAAGAAAGTCCGTCTCCTTGAAAGCCTTGATTACATTTGCAAGTATATTTAGTATTGAGATTCATACACGTCGCGTTCTCGTCACACGAGTGACCCATGCTGCAGTAGTCCACGCCTAAACATTAATATTATCAAGAAAATTTAGTCCTAGTATTTAAAAAACCATACTTGTATAAAAAATTCAACTCTCAGTCATTATTACGTCTAAGTCATGGCCTTGTTGATTACAATATTCTTTTATAAGTAATCTGGTACAAATAAAGTAATACTTTTAGATGACAGATATCGCAATTTAAACTATTATAACTTGTAATAAATACATTATTCTTAGCCTTAGTAATAATAATAATTAAAAATTGATAAATAGAAAACTTAAACAAATTTAAAAAGCTTCGTCCTAGGGACGTGTACCCTTAATCCTGGCAGCATTTCCTCGCTGTTTTGTGATACTTCAAAATCACTGGGTCAAGGATAATAAACAATAAAAGTGTTTTATGTGAAGGCCATTATTAATTTTATTAAATGATATTAATAGATTTCCACTTTTACTTTTACGTCTTACGTCTCGTTTTTACCATCCCCAGTTCACTATTATTAACCATAATAAATAAAGAGCAAGTGACCATTGAGTAGGGACTTACTACGTGAAGCGAATGTGGTAACTGAGACGAAATGCAAATAGTTAAATTGTATCTTTTGATTAACAACAAACTCTCCTTAGCCTTAGAGAAAATATAATATATTAAGAAAACAGTTTTTAAACGGATTGAAGCTATGTATTATTATTATAAACTTTTAACTATATACATAATTTTAAATTTAAATTTTTCGACGTTTCGCGTGCTTTACAGCGTGCATGGTCACCGTGACCACGCACGCTGTAATCAATCAATCCGTTTAAAAAGTGTTTTCTTAATGTGTAAAAGCTATGTTAACAAAAGACAATATAATATATTCTTTGTTTGGAAGACCAGAAATTAAATTCGCGTGTTGGCTTGGCCAACATTAGTCAACATACGGTTTAAAAAACGCCTTTTCCTAATGAGTGAAACTCGCGAAAATACAATATAGGTCTTCTGTGTTTACCTGGACAAAACTTGCAGCATTCGCCAGGCACAGTGAACTGATCAGGTGGGTCGCAGGGTAAGGGCGGACAGGCGGTGTCCGGGTCGACCCTTGTACACTGCATGTTGCCATCGTGGCATACGCATTCCGCGCATTCCTTTGGCGCGAAACGTTCGCCGTGCTCATATAATGTGCCTTTAAGGAGGCATTGTCCTGAGGAACATATTTATATTAAATAATCGTTTTATAGTGAGTCAATTGGAGATTGCTGGAGAGGAAAGCTCTCATGCGAAAGATTACTGACACGTTTTACAATACTAATCGCTTGTATCTGTAAACGAGTAGTTACACATAGGTTAAGCGCATAGAACTATATGGTTGGTCTAATTGTCAACATGAATAATACAACGAAGCAGGATATAGTCTATACACATTGGAGGTTCTATTTTCAAGATAGTAAAATTTAGATCTATAAATAGGCGTTAGCGTAAAACAAGATTTATAGATACGACAAAATAAAATTCCAAAAATGGGTTAACATAAAACAATAATAATTAAATGAGTCGTTTAAGAGCTATTTGTCCTAAAGAGGTAAACTCTTCATAAACATATTCTATACAAAGTCCCGAATTAGTGATTAAATTGGTATTTTTAGTGCAATATGTATTTTAGTAAGACTTACTCAAGCAAGTAGGACAGCATTCCCCCGGGTGTAGTACTGGGTTCTTACATTCCGCCCTGTCGCACTCCACCGGCCTACACGTTATCTCTCCATGCTGTATTATAAATTTAAATGATTATTATTTATATTAATCATACTCAAATTTCAAAATTCAGTACGGTGTACTCGGAAATTATAAGACGTACAACCTCAGAACGTAGATCGCATTAAATCTTTCAAAGTAAAGTGGTTTTTGAGTTAGTACTCAGTATTTCAGTAATATCTCACCACGCATGAGCAGCGATTACAGTCCTTCTGCCAAGTGGCGCCATCTGCGTGTACTGTGCCGTTGGAGTAGCATGACTTCTGGCAGTCACACTGCTCCAACCGCGCCAGCCGGGCCTCAGTGCCCACCAACTGAAATATAAACACACATAAAAGGTCGCCCTGTATCTACTTTGATCTATTACATATGAATTTATGAGTAGTAATAACTATTTAAAGTTAAATTATTTAGAAAAAAGGGTTGGAACTTTCTATTTCGAGTTTAATGTACCGTATGGAACCCTCACCTTGAGTGAAAGATCATGAATATGTGAAGTTAACTCTTGAACTGTAGCCTGTAGTAATGCGAATTGACCACAGGTAGGACATTCAGAATCTAAACCTGGACATTGAACTAGGTACCCATGAGGCCCAGACACCAACCTCACGTCTTGTAGTGTTCCCTGAGAAAGAAAATCAAAATGAATAGTCAGTTTTTTTTTTTTTTAATTTATTTAGCACCAAAAAAGTGTTATCAACGTACCTTAAACAAAGAATGTTTGCTATTTCTTTGCCCGACCCAGAGAGCGAGTTGCGGCTGTGTGAAATTCCTATCGGGCGGCGGAATGAGGCGGCGGTAGAGTGGATGGCAGTCCACAAAGAGCGTTGCCTGCGCGCCGGACACCGCTAGCGCCAGTCGGTGCCAGGCGCCATCCGCCAATCGGAATGGGAAGGTCTCGATGCGAGGTGCCGTACCTCCCGCCGCCACGTAGTGCAGGCGCACCTCATCCCTCCGTCCGCTGGACTGCACCTCCAGGTACCTGCACAGCCACAGCGCTACTCAAGTGTCACGTTCTCGGAACCTCCCTCCGAGCGAACCGTTCCGAGGTACACGTAAAAGCAAACACAGTATACTCGGAAAGCGGACGGAAAGGCGACCGCGAGCGGACTTCGGCTCGATCTACATCTCAATATCGCTCGCTCGGGATAGGGGCCCATGTACCTCGGAACGCGTTCGGTGTCTGAGCTACTCGAGGAGAAAAGAGACGCGCCTTCCGTTGTCCGAATGCGAAAGAGATCGGGAGATTCGTAAACGACCGGCGAGCGACATCTCGACCGGTCCCTCTTCGGCGGCTTCGATCGGTCGCGTCGTATGCACGTAACCGATTCCCATGTCGCTTGGAATGCAAGTGCAAGCCCGGCGGGTCCCCTTTGAGCGGGCACGGGCCCGACGCGGTCGCGAGACGACAGGAAACATCAAGGTACACATAGAGGCGGAACGATGGGAACGGACAGCGAGACACATAGCACAACACGTCAAGACACAGAACACAAACGGACGACGGCGGAGGAGGCGCGGGGTCGCATGCAAGTTGGCTCACCCGTCCACGCGTACGGCCATGCAGAGACAGTGAGCGCAATGAGTCAACAGATGGATCGAGGAGGACATTCCGAGGCACAGGACATTCCAAGATACATGATTCTCCCCTATGCGCGCGCACGCATCTAGCCTTAGCGAAATGCGTGCGCGCGCAGCGATGTTGAGATCTAGAACTCACCATTGTACGCTGCTGTACGTCGTCGACGGTTCGTTTGTCGTTCTTCGCACCTTGAGCCATCCTTTGAGACTTCAAGTCGTGTCTCTATTTAACATTACACATTTCGTTAGATGCCTTGTTTAAAAATATTTTAGATCACATTAAACCCAGACATCTCATCGAACTTAAAAGATCATGCAATATATATAGAACTGAATAAGGTATAGTTTTGAAACATACAGAAAGATGTTGAAAAAACTTTACCTGTTAAAGCCGTGAGAGAACGATAAAATTGTGCCAGAGTTGGCTGGGTCCTGTCGCAGAGCAGCAAGAAGCGTGAACTCTGGGGAACGTCGCAAGAGTTCAGCTGCTCGCTCGAATGGTGCTCCCTCTACTTGTAACGACCGCGTGTCTCCTGGAATTTTAAACAATATAATAATTAACTGGACACAAGTATATAAATTGACGATAAGTCAAATTGAAACTGTATCCATAAACAACAGCGTATCTTGCGAAAGCGTTTACTAAAAAATCTCATAAAACACTTCAAAATTATGAGCATATTCTATTCTCTCATTTTCTGTAAAGTTAAGTTTATTATACTTTCCTGCAGACGTAAATAAACAGTTTACACAGCTAAACACACTAAGGAATTAAAAAAGTAAATTTGACCTCATTATAAGCGGTATACCGTGCAATAAATTTCGATAAAAATCAGTAGATTTAGTTGCAGCAAGCGTAGCTGTATCGTAGCACGAGGCCGCTTAACGATCGTAGCTTCGTAGAGGTTGGCTCTACGCCAGCTAACTTGATCCACTGGGATTTATTTCATTGCAATAATATTTGAGTTTAATGTTAATACTTTGTATTAACTGCATAAGAAACAAAATTATTTAAAGAATTGAATTTTATTTGAAGAGCTTACAAAATAGCCTTTTATTTTTATCCCAACTTTCGACTGGTTTATACAAGCAATAAATATAAGAATGGAAATGAAGGGTGTTTGAATAATATAACACGTGACTAAATAATAAATTGTGCAGAAGAATTGTTTGGGGTAGAAGGCAATGCATCAAAATTCATATTACTAAAGAATTTGTATTTATTACACAAAACAATATATTTTCATATTATCTCACTACTACTTTTGAACATTGCGAAGCCAGATAACTACACTTAAGCAATTTATCTTGTTAGGTTTTCATTATTGCAGAGCGAGAAAATACTGTTTTCATCAGGTGTAAATCATTTGTGTGTTTCAATTTTACGGAAATTTAACTTCAATGTTTATATAATCGAGATGACAAAGTTGAAATATGAAACGGATTCAAATAGGATCTTTTGTTATTTTATCTAAAGAAGAGGGGATATCGTTTTCCCCACACAAAGTTCGTTCACCCTTTCAATATACGCAAGTACTTTTAGTACTTTCAAGTATCGGAGTTTTCTATGAAATTATTCTTACGGTGTAAATGTAAAAAAAATATAAAAACATAAGTCCAGGCCATTCTTAATGTAGGTTCATAACATATTTTAGTCTGTTTAACCCAACCAAACCCATTTTATAGTCATAAAATATAAATCAATGGCGCTATAACCTTTGTACGTCTGGGCCTGAGATTTCTGTATCTGTGTCATTATGTTTTGTTAATATAATAGGCAAGTAGGTGATCAGCCTTCTGTGCCTGACGCACGCCGTCAACTTTTTGGATTTCAAGCTGGTTTCCTCACGATATTTTCCTTCAGCGTTCGAGCGAATATTAAATGCGCACATAGAAAGTCCATTGTTGCACAGCCGGAGACCGAACCTACGACCTCAGGGATGAGAGTCGCACGCTGAAGCCACTAGGCTGCCACTGCTCTATTTTTTTGTTATGATTTAGCTAAATTGTCTCCATAAAAGAAATATGAAAATTGCAAGTTTTAATGGATTTTTCTTAAAGAGTATCTGTTCCTAAAGAAAGTTTCACAATGCCTGCATAATGTATGTATTAAACAAATATCGATAAACAGTCGGAGACAATTAAAGATTTTACTTAGTTATTGTCTTTTGTTGACATAGCTTTTACACATTAAGAAAACACTTTTTAAACGGATTGAAGGAATGTATTATTATTATAAACTTAAAATTATTTACATAATTTTAAATTGAAATTTTTTCCGACCTTTCGCGTGCTTTACAGCGTGCGTGATCACGGTGACTGATTGAACTGGTGAAGATTTTACTTTAAGAATTTATTTTTTACAAAAGTTATTTGCTTTTTGAAATACCAAATACTAATCTATCCGGGTTACTAACCTTGAATATATGAACAACATATAACTTACCCTGAATTTTAGTAAATGTATCCGAATAAAGCCGAGTAAATACGTTAATCCGGTAGAAATACAGCGTATGAGGTGTCAGCTAATTGGATATTTTCCACATTTATGCTAAATAAATTATGACATTTTCACACTTTTATCTCCCCTTAGGCTTGCAAATACTTTCATTTCAATTAATTGAAGAGGGTCCACCATAAAGGTAAAACGACTAGTGTAAGTTGATCCACGCTTTGTTAACTGAAAATCACATATTCAGGTTTTTCCAGAGGTCTTGTTAAAATGGGAATTGTTACTGCATTTTCACGGAAGCTTTTATTAAATTTTGGTTATGAAAGGAATATTGTACGAGAACACTATTTAGAGTTTTATAGTTGCCTGAGATTTTAAGGAATAAATTTCATTTCTATATTACAGAATATACATACAACACACATTAAAATTATTTTATATAAACAGACATTTATCTATGACACTAATTAT
Source organism: Pieris brassicae (assembly GCF_905147105.1). Lineage (NCBI taxonomy): Eukaryota > Metazoa > Arthropoda > Insecta > Lepidoptera > Pieridae > Pieris > Pieris brassicae. The sequence continues at coordinate 2,477,602 of NC_059671.1, read as the reverse complement.
GAGGATGTTGATATTTTCCACCTCACCAACGAGGATGTAAGGAAATATTTGCAGAGGCAGGAGGACTTTGACTTTGTTTAATTTAGTTTTTTCTTTGAAATATTAAGTATCACTTGTTGTCTGTTTAATTTTCTGTATGTAATCTTTTTTGGATTTGTATATTGTCTAAGTGTTTTTATAACACCAATGTTAAGCTGTAAGTTTACTAATTACTAATAAATCAATAAATAAACAAACAAAATGTGGACAACTATATTGGTGTAAATCAAATGTAAAACGCTCATGATCAGCCGTGTATGGCTATAAATTCAGAATAATTTTATTTCGCCGGGAGTCCAACTCTATTAGAAAATAAAAGAACCATAAGGAACCATAACCATGGTTCAGTTACTGTAGTTCTAATCATTTTGTAAACCATTACAATTCAATTCTTTATAGGCATAGATTATGAAACAATATAAATAGGACACTGAATATATGGACCCCAATATTTTGGTTTCATTAAATCACCCCATACGCAAAATTTAGCGAGATACAAATAACGCAAGGCATTGTGTAAACATCATTGAATAGCTCCCCGTGGTGAATATATTTATTGGCTATCGTTTATATTTGGGGATTATTAGCTTACGATAAACTATTCAAAATCTTGACACAGAATAATAAAAACAATTACAATAAAGGAATGAAAAATATTTTGTACATTCACACATTTTGCGTTAGAAACATTTATGAGCGCTATATTTTCGTTCGACGGTTTATAGTTATGAGAATAATTTTCAACCCTATGATCATGCATTCAGACCAAAGCATCTGTCATTTATTTGTGCAAGAAACACAAGTTCATTTTCGTATATAAACTTGCTGTCTTAAAAGAATTATAAAACTAGACTTAATATGATAACTACGCCAATGGTACAAAAACATTATGAATAAAAACCTTTATAGAAACTCTTTTAGAAGGAAATATTACAGATTGCGATAAATTCGTGAAGCGTGTTGTCATTTTCACACTTCGGTCATTAAATAGCAGCTTTTGTGAGGCATTGAGCTGTCAAGTACAGCCACGAGTAGCGTCAAGTGTCGCTCACTGACAAAAGAAGCGCGAAACCAATTTTGTTTACATTTCGCTGGATGTGCCTTCTAAAATAATTGAGCTGGTGTCATAGAAATAAATTCATATCCATTCCAGGCCGTCAATAATAAATTTATAAAATATAAATTGATATTATTGCATCGTTCAAGTACTCATCTCTATTTTCTTTAGTGTGAAAACAATTTAAAGGAATAAGACGAAAAAGTACTTATGTTAGATTATAGTAATTGACTACTCCTATCTGCATTTATTAGAAATTTAACGTGGTGGGGAAATATGGGTCTGATTTCGTTTTGGAAATACTTCAGTTATAAATTATCTTAATGTATAGTAATAGTAGTAGTATAGTAATGTATAGGATCTTAATGTATAGTAATAATTGTGTGAATACCAAATTTATTTTTATAAAATAGGAGGCAAATGGGCAGGTGGCTCATCTGGTGGTCAGTGATACCGCCGCCCATGGACATTCACATTCCCAGAAGCCTTACAAGAGCGTTGCTGGCCTTTTAAGACTTTTTACACTCGAAGGACCGTAAGTGAAATTGGTTCGAAAATACTTTAGAGGGAAGCTGGTTCGGCAAAAACTACCTCAACAAACGTTCAGTTATGAAACGAAGGATTGTTTTCATTTTACGACAAGCAAAAAATGTTTGTCTTTTATAAAAAACTATTCCAAAATAAATTTATTTAGAGAATAAAATCAAGATAGTTTTAAGTGCTACAATTAAAAAATATGTTTAAATAAAAAGGAATACATACCCTCATTGCGCTTACTAATATTTCATTTTTCAACAAAAACCTTGAAATGCAACAGCGACAAAGAGACAAAGTAAAACAAATCTTAATCAGAGCTATGCGCTGCGAGATTAATCTCACCGACCCAGATGCATCGACCTGTCAATGTGGGAAATAGACAATAGACGTATGACGTTTGACACCCCAAGATAATGCAACCCCAATGGGTCTGGTCACCCTCCGGCAATTATGACGTCCATAACATTATGCTCAGTGGTTATACGCAATTTGTTGATTTGTTTGCATCACGATGGCAATGATTGAATAATATTTGTTCTTTTTTTAATTTTACATTAATCAGATTGGGATACATTAGGAATATTGGCATGTAGTCTAATCTAAAATGAACTTGGTTAAACTACAACAGTTATACTTGTTGCAAATACAAATAAACCCTGATTTAGCATATATAATGATAGCAATATTATTGTAAAGACACGTTACTTCAAATTCAATTTAAATATAGACAACAGACTGAAGATCTTTCTATACATAGATTCATCCTCTTTATGGATTTTGCATTGATTATATAAATTTATGCGTTTAAACACAACACGCTTTTATATTTTTATTATTAAGTAGTGTTCAATAAAAGCTTGTTATATGTATGCTTTAATCCATGCAATAAATCTTAGCTAATAAATGGTCATGTAAATTAAATATCGTTACAGTTTCCGTCATCCCGTCATTGTAAGTATGGAATTAGGACTGCCTATTTACTGGTGGGATTAGGGACGCTTTGTAGTTAATGGCTTGTTCTGACCGAAGACGGGGATTATGGTATTCAATTCAATGTGACCAATAAAGCTTTGAAGGGATTTGTCACGCAATTAGGGACCTTAGAATCGAAATTTTTATGTTATTAAAATCGTTGTAGTGTTCATGTCTAATTTTTAAAGCGTACTTAAAATGACTACTTACACGAATCTTACGAGTTAAAATGTGATAAGAAAGTAATATTTTTTTGGTTGAAGGTTGAAGTTTTTGTTTTAAATTTTCTTTATATAGAACCAAGTACCGTTTTATACAGTGTAAACATGTATGACGGATGAGTAACACATAACACAGGTCTGTTCCCAGAGTGGAGACGAGCGTCTGTACGAATATGTAATTTTGCTTTTTAAAATAAACAATTTATTGCATTTATCCACTCTTATTTGTACAAGTATTTAATAAATAAACTTAAAATCAATCATAGTCCTTTATCGTTACTAAACAATCTCTTCCTGACAACCCTAAACCCTAAAGGAAGCCGTAGGAAGCAAGAAGATATCCTATACAACTAAACTTACCAAAACAGAGATCAAAATATGAATAATAATATGTATTATTCATTATTTGGTTGAGCTGTTGCTTAGTGTGCGCTCAGTAAATTCTTAGCCTAAACGGACTATATATACCAATCCTGATAAAAATATAACACTGAGCATTACGAACGTTCAATTTTGTCATATGCAATGATAAGACCATACTTTGTTTACTGTATACACATTTGGTACCCGAGTGGGATCTGGGTGTGTACCGCACACCTGTTATGTTCCTTAAAAGGACCCCTGTAGGTTCCTGTGAAATTGAAAGAACGAATTGTTTTTCAGGTTCTTATAAAAAATTACAAAAAGAAATTGGACAGCTCAATTTAATAATCACTATGGGTGAGTGAAGTCTACGCCATAATGGATCGTCAACATTGCAGCGAGGTGCAATCCATTTCAATACTGGTTAATGGGCTCGGGTGCGGCTCTTTTATAATGTCTGTCTTATCAAACTGATATACTTTTAATACGATTAGTATTTCCTGATCGTGTATTGAATAACAATCACCGCTATTTTTATATTGAAAGAGTAAAACAATACAACCAGCAATTTTGTTTCATAACATTAATCCTAATAACTATAAGGTTATATAGATAATTAAAAAAGTTATTAGTAGTATTTATAAATCAATTTTTTGTATTAAATTTGTTTGCATTAAAGAAAATACATTACCACACAAATTCATAATAATACATAAACTTTGTCTTGCTTGCGTTGTCTATGCTTTCACTAAAGAAGCGAAACGCTAGCAAGAGAGAATCCAGAAGCGAAACACTTCTTTATGGTGGTAGCATTATGGGTTAACGTTATATATAATTATTATATTAAAAAAACGGACTTTTATCGTATGATATCGATACAATACAAAATATAACAAAAGTACAAAATGTAATCAGGTTCGTCAAAAGTTGTCGTTTTAACTTTGTTTGCATAAAATAAAACTTCCTCAATACGTCATTTAAACTCAGAATAACCGTGACAGTAATTGGAAAACAAGTTATAAATAAGGAGTATTTTATAAAAGTTTTTTATACGATGAAGACTTTCTTGAATGTCATTTTGATTACTTTTGTATTGAATTAAATTTAATATATACCTAATAGCTTTGTCAACCGACAACTTAATGCGTTGATACATACATATTTGGTAAGTGACATATTATTGAATTTTGCTAAACATAAAATTAAAAGCTCAGAATCAGCAAGACGCAAGATCTGGAAAGGCTTGTCTTATATCACGATAAAAGTTTGTGTAAAGTGATGTGACCACTTTTTTCTATACAAACTTTTCGATACAATTGGACTTTTTCTTAATCAATAACAATGTTAAAAGATGTCTTATAAGAAAAATTATGTATTTTTTGGACTATCATATATATTTTAATAGTTGGTCAATCTGTTTTCCGCTACAACAAATAAGTAATTTCGTTCTGATTTTAAGATATATCATGAAAAACATAATACCATTGTAATCAAAAATCATAGCTGTATTTCTGTTTTGATAAATACCTTGCAAGGTGTAAGCAGCCCTCTGTGGTTGCATGCCAGGCACGACGGTGACTCCAGGCCGTGATGTGTTCTGTAGAGACAGCGCGGCCAACAGGTCTAGCTCGGTGGCTGGAAATCCAGACGTTAAAATATAAATAAGTTTCATTGCACATAAAACATTACCATTATTATCTGTAACTTCTTATGGAGATAGCGATTACGATCCGGACTTCAATATTGATTTTAATTTTAAGAAAATTTAAAAAAAAACATAAATGGACTTTCGTTTAGTTTTTGTTATTTAATATTTTATTTATATATATATTATTTAATATTTTTACATATTTTCGTGTATGTCATGTTTGCCACACTAAAAGATAAATTGTGGTTCTTTTATCAATGCAAAATTTTCAACGATAAATTTTAACAACCAGCGTTTAGTTCCACAAGAAAATAGAATAAGTACCTTGAAATACGGTGAGTCTTTTTTAATTTTTGTATAATTAATGAGCTTAAACACAGAAGCTAAAAAGGATTGAGGGCTGCTAATAATTTGAAACCGTACAATACGTCTTACTTAAGATGTATATTACCAAATAAACACATAATCTACATTTTATAGGGGTATTATAGTCAGTGAAATACCAGTAAAATAATGTCCACATAAAATGAATCTTGACTGTTTTCTTATTGTAATGAATATTTACTATCCATAAACGAATTGACCTACATTATAACAATCGAATATGTTCCCATAACTTGAGAGTGTATCGATTTCGATCGGTCTCGAACACCACTTACAAAAGAAACACGATATTTTAGGCCTTTTACGTAAATCAACAGTATGCTCCTTTCAAACCTATAAGTACACAGTATTTTTCAATTCATTTGAGTATCGCAGATATAAGGATATAAATGCTGATTATTTTAACCTATACCATCAGACGGAAATGTTAAAACATTTGATAAAATACAAGAATCTGCCAATTTTGATTTTATTTCATTTAGAGTGAAAACACTCGGGCCGAGGAGTACTAGTTTCATTATATTTTATTTATAAATTCGGTTTAATTTAATTCTCACAATAAAGTAGAATTTAATAACTATATACAGTTGTATATAGTAATATTTTTTATTCTCATTTTCGAATTAAAATGTATTAGGTCAGTCAGCAAAGCCTTCCTCCTTAACAAAACGCGATAGCATGTGATGGCATATAGTGTTTTTTGGTGCTGATTATTATTATTATTAAAGCTCTATTAATTAATCATTTTGTAACTGGCAGTTAATGTAAAATTTTAAGTACTATATATTTCTTTTGGACCTTTGTATTTTCTATTTTGAATTTAACATCTTATATTATAAACTACATTTTGTAACTCAAAGTGACAAGGACAAAAAATTCGATAGCCCATTGAGGTTAGAGTACGTTAATAATTTACGTTTCGTTCGTTATGAATAAGCTATGTAAAGAGTAATTTAAGTTAATAAAGTCTGTAGACATGTAATGTTGTCTCATCAGTCACGCTAACCCGGTCACGTAGCAGTTCGTAGCGGCTCTACGAGAACTACGAGAGACAGACTGTCGCAACGCTATTAATTCCATTCATACATTATAAATTATATAGCGGGTATATACAGTGATAAATTGTGTGGTTTCAAATAGATTTTTTTCCTTTAAACATGACCACGCTGTCACAATTTAACAAACTTCATAGATTGTCTCCTATGCTGCTACAATAGGCACTATTAAATGTAGAGTATATTTAGATACGACTATTAGCCATATAAGTATTTAGAAAATTTCCCTAACCTACTAGATTTAGAAAAGGAACATGAAAACAGCTGTGAATGTTGGCATGCTAAATGCTATTTATAGAGATCGTTTAACTTGAAGTGTGCTAGTGCTAATTGACTGAGGGGAGCGAGCTTTCGCGTCAACTTCAATTAAATAGCGTCACATTCTGACGAGACCTCTTGTCTCCCTTTGCTAATTTACAACGCCCAAAAAGTCAGGGCCTGCACAAGGGAGGATTTCGAAAATTATCATTAACAATAAAATAATATATTAAAATTGACAGATTTTTTTTCCGTCCATATTTACCAACTAAAACCATAATTGTGTCACCGGTAATCAAACAGGTATAAAGTTATGGATCGTTTAAGCTGTACGTCATTTTTTGTTATAAATATTAGTGCTTACTTTTCATTTATTTAAAGTAGCTGGCCAGTGCTCGGTACACTGATACATTGGCACTCAAGAAAACTTTAATACCAATAAGATTTAATGTGACAAGCACTTATAGGCAAACAAAACAAAGAATTAACCAAAACATTTGAATAATTTAAAAAATATTAATAATAATAAAAATTGATTTCAAAGTGTAAGGAGCTGTAAATATCCAAATCTACCTCGTTTGTGTTACATTAAAAAGTTTATCTAATAATTAATAGACTCAATGAGATCAAAACAGTTCTACAGTAACAGTAATATTTAATAGTCTCGTCGATACTAGTATAATAAAAAGGTAAGGTAACGGTATTGTACATTTGTAACGAGTAAACTCAAAAACTACTGGACCTATATCAAAAACAAAAGCCGGAACAAGTCGCTAGTAATAAAGAAATAACACATGTTTAGATATTTTATTAAACGTTATCTATTTTATTTTGGATTTGATAAGCACACAGACACGCGTTTTCTGAATATTATCTTAATGTGAAACTTTGTCGCCTATCATAGTAGATTACGGCCTAATTTACGAGAGTTGCCAGCCCTGTAGACGGCGCCGTGATGTCGCCGACTCGTCTGCCCTGTCACTACGCTGGTTAGATTCGCCGCAGATAAAGTATTTTAACAAATCTACAGGACCGGTTAAAGATTAGAGCTGGGTTTAACGAATCACCGCGAAGAGAAAAACTTTTTTATGTAATAGGAGAGAAAATGTTTGTTCTTCTGAATCTTAGACGATATTTCATGTACACAAATTCGACTCACATCTTTTCGTACACAAACGAAAATTCATTACATTATTAACATAAACTACTATGAATGGACAGGTTGTTGTAATACACTCTTAAAATAAAGACAATGTAATGTAGATAATAAATTGTATTAATTCGATTCGATTAGCGATGTGGAATCTTTTCCCTCACTTAAAGTATTCTGTGAACGGGTACTCCACTAAAAGATACAAAAGGATGCACAAGATTGCCTCGTAAAGTGCTGACGACCGAGGATTGTCTTAAACCTACTTTGTATTACATTTTCCATCATTGTAAATAGGGGTTATAAGGTGAGTCATGTAACCTGTATATAAAATGAATGAATGGTTTAAGGCTGACGTACACGATTCATCGTAACTTACTTCAGTGAATTAATCACAGAATTGAAATTATTTTAAGCCAGCGCATAATCGAAATAATTAGTTTAAACATTATGCATTACGTTTGTAAAGAGGTTTTACTTCTTCTTTATTAGATCATTAAACACATGACGACTTACAAATTTAATATAGACTAGTAATGAGTTTTTATTCAGCAAAATCCTGCTTGCCTTAGACCCAAAAAGTCAACAGCGTGCGTCAGGCACAGAAGGCTGATCACCTACTTGCCTATTAGATTAACAAATGATCATGAAACAGATACAGAAATCCTGTCTAGACCTGTAGGTTGTTGGGTTATTGGTTTATTTTTTATTTTTTTAAATCGTGGTACATAGGATGAAGTAGAAAAGTGAACATAGTTAGGTCAGCTCACTACCTAACATAATAATACTTTGCCATAACAATTCATACACTGCATTATACCTATTATTCTAAAGTATTACGTAAGGTCTATAAAACGGGCATACGATCGTAAATCTTCATACAACTCCTTGTTTCCAAGAACCTGCTATAAATGTGCAGTTGAAGAGCTATATAATCTTTATTTATGAAGTTGTGTAAAGCATGGAATCATGTGGTCTATATGGGCTTAGATTTTTCATTTGTTTCATTGGTACTTAATCTTTATAGGCATGGAATTGAATTATATTCTGTGCCTAAAATTCTTTGCCTTTTTTTGTAGTAGTAGACTGTAGACTCGCATGGGCGTTATCAGCCTATCTAGAATTGTTACGCCCTTTTTCTTGGAGGACCCTAAGTCGAATTGGTTCAGAAATACTTCAGTGGGCAGCTGTTTCCACGTAGTAGTGGTGCGCGGCAAAAACTGCCTTAGAAAACGCTCAGTTGTGGAACAACGGACGAACGAATGCCACGTAATTAAACTTATATGTATATATATATATATATATATATTGATTATTCACCCCAATATTAAAAATAGAAGCAATTACATTTTTAGTAATATTGATATTATTAATTTTTTAGATTAAGTTTAGTTTTAGTTCGTACATTCAGGCACTCCACGTACTTTTCACTTGGTGTTTCGTATTTTATTTTTACTACGGTTGTATGGAAGAAATCGCTTGTTAGCGATAAGGCCGCCCGTTGCCTAATAACGTATTTAAATGTTTTATATCTATGTTTAAGGCAACGAAGTGAATGAGAGTTTCCCTTCGCTGTATATTAAATGCGCATATTGAAAAATTCATAGGTGTACTGGGTTTGTAGGCCAGTAGGTTGGCCTAGGTCCCGTTGGCTCAACAGAGTGGAGGAGGACCTGCTGCCGCTGAAAACCAGTAATTAACGGGAGGTGACACAGGACAGGCCTCATTTCAGAGGCCAAAATACTTTTTGGGTTGCAGAGCCAGCGAAGTGTGTGAACTAGGCTTGTTGAATTATTCTAAAAACACATTGTTAACACGAAGCAAATACATTGTCTCCACTTTTTTTTGTGAAAAATTTCAAACTGAAATTTATCTTGTGTCGCAGGTAATTAAACCCAACACCTCCTTATACATGCGCATTAACCACTAAACCCCTGCCATATTACAAGATGTTTGAAACAAAGTCCTCCGCCATGCCAGTCTGTTCGAACTCAATAACCTTTAAATTTTCCTGTCATTTAGGGTTACGGGTTACAGCCATGCAAAGCCGGAACGAGTTGCTAGTTACTAATATATGTAGATACAAATTACTAGATGCCTATATATAAAATAGGACTATATAATAGCCTAACAAGGGCTAAGTCGGAGTAGCATTTACCAGTTTATTGCCCGGAAAACATCGCAATATGCATTAGTCTGGCTACGATAAAATTCCAATCAGTTACTAAAAGAGCAATTAATTTTAGCCTTTCAACGAAATCACTTTTATATGTGTATTCGAATTGAAATGTTTTGGATTTTTATTATACATGATACTTTTATCAGTTTTTTATCGAAAATCCATGTTCTCTATAATCTAAAATGTTTCTATGTAAAGCCGCAATTTAATGTAGCAATTCAAAAACCCCTAGGTCCACAATCCTTTTTTTTTAAATTAGAAACAGACAAGCCTTTATATTTAATCTCGATTAAACATTTTATTTTATCTATATTCTTAAGTTATATAGTGTTTTTTATGAAACGGCCAATTACAATGACACGCAAGCCGTATAACGTAAATTTTCCGAAATTTGGAGAAAGTAATTTGTGAATGTCCAGAACAGCAATTACCGCGTCGTTAAATGCCTAATAGCCGAGACAACAACAATAACCTTGTCATTCATTAATCAAGTTATTATATTGTAAGGAATTTATCGTCCCAAGCGTTTAGTATCCGATTTATCTTTTGCGAAATCGTCTACTCTCAGCGAATTTTTAATTTAACCAGCAAACGAACGAACGCGGTGAATCGTATAGTTGGGGGGCTAAACGAAACACGAATTGATGGTGCGTATTGCTAGTCTCTAGTCGAATAGCATAGACACGTAAGAAATACTTCAATAAAATATACTCAAACTTAAAATAACTTATTCATATAGATAAACAAGTTCACTTATGAACGCCCAAGGGAAGGAATTCTAAATTTACATTTACTACCAATTCGCAAGTCAAGGCCGTAGAGCGGGCAAGAAACTATACATAAAAATTGTTCGAACTGGAGAAAATCAATCCTCAGGATCATTTAAATATTAAGGATTAGAATCATTTTAAATATTCGTCAAATTTACCAAAAAAAAAATATTCATATTTACGTTTAACGAGAGTTTCGATTTATTTAGTCATAATTATGTAAAGTTCGTTTGGGAGTTTGTTTAAAAACGAATACAAATTCCATATAAGTGGTTTATACATAGCAAATAATCGAAAATATGTAGCTTGTGCAATCACAATCACCGTAATTTTTTGTTTTACATTCTCACAGCCACAATCTATCTAATATGTAAGCTAAGGCCAAAAGTATATATTAAAGTATATATTTAACTATAGTAAACTAGTGAAGCAAAGTTTAGGTTAAGAGTTAGTAGTCAACGGGGTAAGATATAGTCTTTGTGTCTTGTGTCTGGCCTTTACCTGATTGGTAGGTTATAGTACTGCAATCGCTCTGCACTAGTGCCATACGTTAGAACAATTACAAGTAATTATCAAATGTTCATGTATTATACATAATGACTAAACTACAATGCGACGAAATTTACACCTATCATAAAAACAATGTTTTTCTATGATTATTAATTTATTAGAATACACGTAGTTTTAAATATATATCACATACATATATATGTATGTTGATGACAATTAGCTTATTCATGTGGAACATGTAAAGGTGTAATGGTTGCAGCTCCATACAAACATTGTGAAAAACAAAAACTTGGCGATTAAACATAGTGGCGGAGAGTTTATTGCCAGTTCTTGCTTGCTCAATTCTGTTTTTGAGGCTCATAAGTTTAAATTGTGTCACTTATATGAATAAATGATTTTGAATTTGAATTTAGCGGTTTAATATATGCCTAAAAAGCGCCGTTCAAATAGCGGGCTGAATGATGTTTAACCATTTCCACAAACAGCTAGACTTTTATCGTTACATTACTTGCCTATCTTGTTCATTTCTATTTAGTTCAACTTTCTACCACCTACACCAAACTGTCAATATAGCATCGGCACACAACAAACTTTATGACATTTTCCAAAGTTCATGAAAAATAGTATGAAAGTCAGGACACTAAGAGCAAGTGTAAGAATACTAAAAAATGTACTAGCCAGCCAGTTCATTAAATGTAACAAACACTACGGCTGAATATCATTTAGGCCGCTAGTTTAACGGCTCTTTTTAGTAAAGAGGCTAGGCTGTTGACTGAACGGATAATTAAGCGACATATATATGTTATATTTATTACTTTTGGAAAAATTATTGCATTAATATTTTCTTTACAGAGTCGCAGTCAGTGATATACGTCCATTACCATAACTAATCGAAAGTATAGGAAATGTATTTAATCTAACAACTTCAATTGCATAATTATAGAACAGGTATATCTGTAATCCGAGCCGAAGTGTAATCGACTATGCTATTAGCATACAGTTGCAGTTCAGTGAATTACGCGAGGGTAAATAACAATTAAGGGAAGTCCTTGAAGGTGGTGAAACCTGCCCGGAACTAAATTGACCATATGGCGAGTTAATTAATACATTTATCGGTAACTAGAGACGTTGATTTCACACGCTATTAAAAACTAGACTAATGAGTCTCGCAATACAGAGAGATCAAGTCCTTCTTAATTATTATAATGATAACTATGTAGGTTAAGAATATTGCAAATACTGTAATATTTTGTCCCAACGGCTCGCTTATCTGCCACTTTCAATGGTCTAGTGAGTAGGCTATCTCGGTCTTACAACTTAATTACAAACATTGATGAAAATATTGATGTGTTTTACAACAGTCTTTTGTATACTTTAGTTTTAGTTATTATTATTATTTTTTAATTTTCTTTTGATATGTTGCTTATGTTCTAATGTAATTGAAGTGTATGTGTGTTAAATTGGATATGTCATATTTTCTTGTATTTTTTAGGCATACACATTGTTTTAGAAGGTATATATAAATAATTAACCATATTTCTGTCATGAATAAAGTTATAATTTTTATGAATAATATAGATAAGTTATTCGAAACCTCACTTATCATATAAATGTTAACATGTATCTTTTACGTTATATGTAGTACAAACTTTTCTCAATTCATTTAATACTGTACCTTCTATTTTATAGCTAAATTTAGCTTTCTTCGTAGCCTAAAACCACTTGCTATAAAGTCTAATGAATCACTTAAACATATAATTTAATAATTAACATTCCTCTCAAAGTGACCCTTCTTCTTGTAACCCGTCGCACGAGCCTTTGTGTACAAAAAACTAAAAAGCCAACGTCTTTTCAAGGGGAGGTCTATGGCATATGTCACGCGCGTGCCGTCGTCTTAGGTTACATTTGTTATAAGTCACCCTTCGTATATCGTTGCCATCGTAGTTAATATTATCAATAAGCATATTTTTATCAAATATCAAGGGGCATGCCTAATATCATTACTTCACACTAATTTCGATTGAGGAGAAAAAATTGTTTAGACGCTTGTCCGTTGAATTAGAAATTTGCCCCATGGGATTGTGATATTTTCGAGAAAATTATAGGACAAGGCTTGCAGAGTTATATATATTTTTAATTTAATCACTTGTTATCAATGTTACCAGGGAGGTTACTAAACTATGTTTTGCTTGCTGTGTAACAATTGTATTTAAAATGTGGTTTTTAAACAATTTAAGTGAAAGTAAACTAAGTGTTAGGTAGGCGGACTTACGTTTGAAGAAATACATTTTTCGATCTTAGAACCTTGAGTATACTCTCTGAATTTTTACGATTTTACACGAAAAAACATGAGTTATATAGGATAATATAATTAGAAATTTATATCGACATCGGAGAAACATTTGACCTTAAATAATATCAGGTGATGCATATACACGTCGATTTCTAAGGATTAGTGGTGTGATTACCCAAATATGCTGACTTACTAAATGTAAAACAATTGAAATTTATCGGAACGATGAGAAATATTTACTCACATTACCAAAAGGCAAATGAACTGTTACCGATTCTTGTAATTGCATTTTGTATGGCTTTCACAATATTAATTTTAATTGTATATACGAAAATGATTTTATTTATTATTATACAGCAGACGTACTTTTGTACGCAAAAATAGATTAGTATTAGTCAATTGGTGAAAGTATGACATTAATATGTTATTGAAAGTAATTTTTATACAACATTACTAAATAATCATTAATATATTTAAAAAAAATCCTTCAATAAAGTTCACAAAAATGCCTATGTTATGGCTAATATATTTATAACATAATATTACTATATTATGTTGACTTAATTTTCTACAATACCAATTAATAAATTAAGGTAATGTTCATTAACAGTCTTAGTGTTCTATAATGTTTTGTCACTATGTGCGTGTGTTCGAGATACCGCAATTGCACTTATATTCACTACACTAGGTTTATTTACTCAAAAGGTTTAGTTCTCTTTACGCCACTTATTCCTGTTGTGTCAAAAAGTTGGATTGCCTCAGCATTCACATAACTATGTAGCCTGAATTTATCAACTAATGCATGACTAAACTTTGTCTAGTTTATACGTAAATTGATTTATTGTTATTAACATAATTTTATTACAGAGATATCAACAACTTACGAGTGAAACTATGAGCCAATAGTATTTTTATAAAATAACTATAATTTTCAAACTCAATATTAGCTTTAAAGTTTCGTAACACGTTTTAGAAAAGATAAATATTAACATTTCAAATAAAAATAAATTCTTATTTAATTGGATGAAAAATTTAACTAATACAGATATAGCATCTGTTTTTGTTAGTGTAAAACTATAAAAAAAATGAGAAATAGTCTTGTATAAATTGAGTCTGAGTGAGTAAAATTCATGTCCATACAAAACAAATATCATTTTGACTAAGATTTGTTTAAGATTTGAAGAACATCTACGATTACATAGGGATCAAAGATTTCGTAATTTTGACTATATAAAGGACATGCAGAAATTTAAGTATTATGCAAAACACATGTTGAGCTTTAAAACATCCCTTAACATTTCCCAAATAAATTTAAAGTGTCGAAATTAATTAATAAAGAATGAAATACACTTTTATACTATTTAGTAATTAATAAAGAAAGAAACTCGGGATTTTGGAATATTCTGTCCGTTAATGAGGCAACAGCGGGTGCGCGGCATCGAACCGGTGTCCTGACAGGTGGCCGACACGCGCCGCTGAGCCCCCCGTGCCATATAGCCCTCACCACAACTGGACTGCTATCAATACTAAAAAAACTATTTTAATAGAATCCCCCTTAAATTATCAAAATACCTATGTATAAAAATGTCTTGGTTCTACTATTCAAATGTCACTTTTGAAGTTTGACATATAAATCGGTAATTCATACAAATCTAGTCTGTATCTTTATGTATAATTTCCGTTATAATTCTAAATAGGATGGAATAAATCGTCATAGTTTAATAGTTTAAATACAGCCTGGATTGCATATATTCATTCCAAGTATATTTTAGTCACGTGGTTAATACAGGGACTTGGAAGTTGACCAACAAAAATAGTGTGATATGCTTACAACACTTTAAAAATATGACTTTAAACTATAAATAACATAATCAAAACGTTTAATTTTCCATTCATCACTTTCGTTTAATTAAAACACTTAATTAATATACAATTATTTGGTCGGTAAACAAAACGAAGACAGAGACTGGTAACCCCAGAGCTGTTGCTTTGCTTAGCGAGGAAATGTTTCCAGTATTAAAGGTAAACTGTCATAGCAACCAAACTTTTTAAATTTGTTTTAGTTTTCAATTTATTATTATTATTACTAAGTAGGTTAAGATTATTGTAAATACTGTTTATTTGTGACAGAGGATACTTCGGTGGCGGTCGAATTCAATAGATGGCAATTAACAGCAAAAATAAAGCAACCAATTTGTAGTTTTGCGTTGGTAAATGGGATTAGGTGGAGCCCAACGACCGCATCATTCACATCAATAAATCAGACCCAATTTAAGTAATTCGACTTGAAAACCAAACTATAAGGAATGGTAATTTGTTGTAAAATTTTGATAAACATGTGTTTTTCGTCGCAATCGTTTTCTAAGCAAATTTATATTACGCGTATTAAATTGTAAACCTAAAGTGAGCTCCGTCTATAATATGATATTACCTTTATATAAATAAATAAAATATAATGACTCCTAACTTTTATTTTTAGGTTTAAAACATTTTTCCCGCCTAAACATATCAATGAATTCGATAAATCACTTCTGGATGTATTCAGTGTTGCCATTTGAATTTCCGATATCACTTGTCCTTCATTTACCCTTGCCACTTGTAAATAGCATCCGGCGTAGAATATGTTAATATTTAAGTCTTAGATCACGTCATAGCTGAACTTATACGCTATTTATATTAACCCATAAGGCGTAACTTATAAATATTTACCTGAAATTAATTGTTTAGATTTTCTATACTCTGTGGTATAATTAGTGTTATCACTTAACATAAACCAATTTATATTTAAAACATTTCATAATTTATCTTTACACTAAAAGCTTATGTGTTTTAATTAAACGAATTTGATGAAAGAAAAATTAAACGTTTTGGTTATGTAATTTATAGTTTAATGTAATATTTTTAAAGTGTTGTAAGAATTGTCAGAGGATTAATATATTAAAATTACACTATTTGTTTTGGTCAACTTACAAGTCCCTGTATTAACCACGTGACTAAAGTTAAAGTAGCTCTACAATTTTCGGCTTTTTGTGTAGATAAATATTTGTAGTTCCAATGTCGTTGGTTTCTTTGACATTTTGAACTTGACAGTGGATTGCGCGGCCGGCGCGGCTAATCCTGCGCAAACAAGGCTGATAACGCTTATCGCACATGTGCTATTGTCGCCGGGATCTTTTGCTTCCTCGAATACTTGGTTCCGGTGAATTATCAATGAATATTACCAATAAAGATCTCTTAAACAGTGTCTTAAAAACTTTATACATTGTAAGTTACGAGAGGACTAAGGATGATATAGAGTAATATATAGATAGAGTAATTTTATAATTATCATACGTTATAGATTTTGTATTAAATAAGATTAGATTTATAGTAAAATACAAATGAAATCTTACTTAGTTTATCAACAGTGTTAGTTCAATAAATAAATATGTAAGAATCATTGTTAAAAAAATAGTAAATATATTTTGATAAAAGCGTATAATTTCAATGATGACACAGCAGATATTAGTGTACTGAAACGAAACGTAGCTAATAGTGGTATATTGACTGTCAAACATGTGGCGTATAAGTGGTATTATTGATACCAAACAAACCTGTCATTACGATCCACCCTGTGTTAAGCCTCACTTCTTTTTTTGTGCATATTCAAAATTAACTTCATTATTATTTTTACCGATCAATCTCCTTCGTGTCTTCTGCACTGGCGAAGTACCTTGTGCCCAGTAGGCATAAATAAAAGCCATAAACAAGAAGAAAAAAAAAACCCCTCACTTCACCAGACTTTAATTTTTACATTTCTTTCGGTTTTTCAATTCCAAAGAAACTGAACAGCACTTTAGGGTTAAGTATTTTGTTCTGTATTCATTACGCAATTTTTTACGTTTTATGGATAAAATTGTATTAATTTGTTTTGTCGAAGACCAATTTAACAGATAAAAAGAGTCTGCAACTGCAAAGCCTGCAACACCGAAAGTAAAATGCAACAATGCCGGGAGTTTTAATATAATAGGTATTGTATGGACATATATATTGTGATACAGCGTAACAACCAAAATGTACATTATCATTTCTTTTCATTTTCCTTACGCTGGCATTTTTCATTATTTTCCCTTTGTCTTTCGCTGAAAAGCGGGCTTCCAAATGTCTGTTAGTTAAGAGATATGAGAAAGAGCAACATGACAAAAATAAATAAACTTGGAGCTGAATAAACTGACGGTTCTAAATGAAATTCCTTGTCTCCGAGCGCCCTTGAACCCGAGGGTAGAATTCTCTATGCGAATAAATGTGATTGAATTTCGTCCAAACGTTTATTAGGTAAATAATTGTTAGCTCACGATCTCTCGTTTCCGCTCGTCTTTAATTAATTATAACAGTTTTATTATAAATATGTTTTAGTTTTTATTAAAATATTTTTTTTTTATGTAACAGAAAAAACTGGCAGGTTCACCTGATTTTAATTAATAGCGACGCCCATCGACACTCACGTTGCCAGAGAGCTCACGAGTACGTTGCTGGTTTAAGAGTTGGTGCGCCCTCTTTAGAAGGAGCCTTGAATTGGTTCGGAAATACATAGGTGGGCAGTTGGTTCCACATTGGTGGTAGTGATGCTGACTGTAGAAGCTTTCTAGCCATTAACGAATGAAGCCCCTTTAATGAATATTTTTTAGTTTTTTTTTTATAAAATAGGGGGCAAACGGGCAGGAGGCTCACCTGATGTTAAGTGATACCGCCGCCCATGGACACTGTCAATGCCAGAGGGTTTGCGAGTGCGTTGCCGGCCTTTTAAGAATTTGTACGCTCTTTTCTTGAAGGACCCTAAGTCGAATTGGTTCGGAAATACTTCAGTAGGCAGCTGGTTCCACATAACGGTGGTGCGCGGCAAAAATTGCCTTGAAAAACGCTCGGCGGACGTCGAGGTGATACGGGTGGAATTTTGTATTCTGCCATTTCATGATGAATGATTAAACTGAATTCATGTCTTCAGCGTGTTACTAATATCCCTAAAGGTTATAAACTCAAATAAGCTATATAACAGAGGTGAACAGCTCCCTTGACACATGGTGCCGACGTCACAACTAAACAAATTATTTACGCAGCGCAAAGTCGACCTAATTGTCTAAGGCGTTCATAATTCAACGTGTGTAGATTCACCTACGGATCAATACTATTTGGACAGCAGGGTTGCCTCGCAACACACCCGATGCATGGGGACCGATGCATTGCGTGCAGCAAGGCAAAATCTTACACGATTACCTTAACCCGTGGCATTTACGTCTAGACTACCTTACAAGTGACCCTTAAGTAACTTTAGCGAGGAACTTTATTAGCCAAGTTAATAGCTTTTCACGTAGGATCAGCGGAACTTTGCATGCTTTTCAGATCATATCATAAAAACTTTAAAAACGTTTCTGAATAAGAAAACCTATTTATTTATAAAAACTTGCCAACGCTCGCCATACTGACACATTGGTACAAGAAAAATTATAAAAAGGAAAATCGATTTCAAAGAGTGAGCAACATTGCTCTATGGTCATATAGCTCGTTTGTCACAATGCCTAATATGCACATCGGTGAGTTTTTGAAAATTTTAAATGTACACGGTCTAAAGTATTTTTTTAAATTGAATATATTT
Source organism: Pieris brassicae (assembly GCF_905147105.1). Lineage (NCBI taxonomy): Eukaryota > Metazoa > Arthropoda > Insecta > Lepidoptera > Pieridae > Pieris > Pieris brassicae. Next base: position 2,458,534 of record NC_059671.1, on the reverse strand, counting down.
GAAAAAACCTATTGTATATTAATCCTAAAAGTTGCTTCACCATTTAAATACAATTTATAATATAACAATTATTTTAAGTTTATTACCCACTTAAAAACGTAGGAGTTTCAGAATTGGTTTAAAAAAAGAATATAAGTTGTAGATATCTTTCGAAGAAATTCATTGGCCATGAATGTTAGAGGTCAAATAGATTCATAGGAGCACCGCATTGCGCTCTATGCGACACCTGCAATCTCTCTTATTGGGAATAATCCAATACATATAAGCACATTTCATTGAAATTAACGTTGTGACTAAAAATACTTATAAATAAAATTGGCTACAATAATATTCCAATAGAGTTGGATACTATTAAATAGACATTGGCGTATGAATAGTATTCATTACGTGTGTATGTTATTTTGACGTTTGTGATTCTTAAAGAAAACTGAGTGTACCAATTTTTAAAACGCCGGCAACGCACTTGCGAGCTGGCAATGTGTCCATGGGTGGCGGTGACATAACGTCAGGTGAGACTCCTGCCCGTTATCATGATTTTCAATTCAAAAATTTACATTATGGTTAATGCAAGTAATTAATTAGCTTGTACTTATCTAGCTGCATATACATTAACTTTATCTACGTTTGCCAAGGTACACTTAATTGTGTCATATTAAACATCACTTTTCACCTTACACACACACTTACTAAACACAGGTCATATATGAATGTTAGCAGTACGCCCTATATATCAAATTTATCTAAGTTTAGTTTGTTGTCCGCTTAACATTGTGTGTAAGATAGATCATTACTTATATAAGAATATAAATCCAATAAATAATTATTTCCATAACACAAATATTCAGTATATAGCTAAATATTTTTAAATTACTCATACGAGTATCTTGTTCAGGCGATTTGATATTGTTAAGCGGCAGACGAAACGACGACGCAATCCGTTTGAATCTGAAACTAACATTTTGAATCTCTAGTCCAAAACGCGTTGACACGTGACACAAAACATCGTTTTGGCCAATCACAATCGAACGCAGCATTTTGTTAGCATATTTTATTAACTTACCTCCAAGTTGTTTTAAAATCAACTTGTATGTGTGTGAAACAAAAACGAATGCAATAAAAATTTACAAAAATATTATATCAACACTTCAATCACTTAGGAAATAAAAATATCTACCTGAAACCTAATATCGTCATTGCTTAGGTTATATGTTTTATTATTCTTAGTACTTTTTTATGTAAATTAAATGGAAGAACGCAGGTAATATTTATTTATTAGACTTGCTGTAATCGGCGCCAATGGCGAGGTTCGAATAAATCTTTCACGGACTGAATTAATTTTAATAATTTTCTGTTACTACGTGTCAACCTGTTACCATATGACGTAAGTCTAGCTTCTATCACTCCTTTGGAAATATAGATTATAACATAAAGGTAACGGAAATGTATAAAATATTGTTACGAAGACGGATCGACTTCTATGCTTCTAGATTTTTGCACTACTTAGAGAACTTTTCAGCAGGCTGAAATATAACTTCGGACCGTTTCAGGAGAGGGTCAATCACATATTAATTAGACAATTGTTATTTGTATAATGTTACCCTAGTTTTCAGGAGGCTGAAACATTTTTTCAGGCAGTTTGACTGTAGTCATCCCCTAAACAAAAAAAATCGCTGAAAGCACACAAGCGTAAATATAGTAGACAAATTTATTCACTTATTAGATAATTCTACCCTAAGAGCTCTTAGCATATGACGTAAATTGTTAAGGCGTAATTACCATCTTTGGTCTCCAACAAACATTTTTGACCTACCTGCAATATAACAGTATCTGTTATGTAAGAGTACTGATGCTTGGATCGAGCGTTACAACCCAGAGGCGATGAAAATGTTACAAATATAGTAGTGTCGTCGTGAAGAGTCACTACTCTAACTAAGTTTACACGCACTTATCTTGCAATTTGATGAACGCACTTAGGAAACATCTTAATGAAGAAGTTCATAATGCAAAGGTTATCATATCTTTAATATTAAAGCTTGGAAAAGTTGGGATACTTGAGTTCCGCAGCAAATTGAGTCTCACAAGTTTTGGTGAACAGAACTTGTACAGGCGAAAATGAATATTTTGGCTTAACTACTTTCGTAAAAACTTTTCGTATGAAAATTTATGATTTGAGCAATAAACTTGTTTTGTTGCTTACATAGTTGCAGTTTCTGATACGAATATAACGTATTTTGCATACGTAGTCATTTTTATCTATATAGAAAGTAATTCTGCGATCTTTATAACAATATTTAGAAAACCCTTTATTAAAATATAATAATAAATACCTTTAACAATGATCAGTTAATTTTTAGAAACAATGAGTAGACGTTTTATTTATATAACAATTCATTTGACAGTAAAAATCCGGTAAAAAATATTTATTATTGAAATTAAAAGTCTTACGAACAACAAATATCTTTCATATCAATCAATAATAGTTATTGTTAGTCTTAGACATTAGTATCAGTTAAGTAAAGACCTCGAGCAGTGTTGGGCTGCTGGTTTCAGCATGCGAATCTCATCCCCGAAGTCGTAGGTTTGAATCCCAGCTGTTCACTAATGAACTAAATACTTGTTCGTACGGCACAAAAAGTCAACTGCCTTTGTCAGCACCGACTAACCACCTTGCCTATTAGATTGACATAACACCACGGCACAGACCGTTAGACCATCGTAAAATGTTGTTTTTTAAGTAAAAAAGGACCAATGGTGAAGCATACACAGCGTTCTTAATAAGAGAAATCCAAAACGTATGTCGAAAAACAAAAACATAACGTATCAAATAATTAAACCAATAAATCTATTGTGCATCCATCACATTCTGCGTACGTGACAAATCTCTGCAATAAATATTACATTTAATTTATTGACTCGTTATAACTAAACCAAATAACAATTTGAAATCATTTCACAAGGGACGAAAAGAAGGGGCAGGCCGGACTTAGGGGAAATAAAAGATGTAGGGTGCATTGTGCAATTTCATTTCTCATTTTCTTTTCCGTATTAATATCAGAATTTTACTATTTGATAATCTATAACTTGTGCTTTATTAGCTTGCATATTTCTTATTATTTGATATACAGAACGTCCTAAGGCATCAAGCGAAGGTACCTTAAATATCGTTGGTAGGATAAATTGCTGAAAGAAAACTTCATTTTATTTTTAATTGGATTGAATGTTTTTGTAAAAATTATTTGTCTCGTTTGAGAAACGAATTGACTCAAATGTGACAAAACATGTTTTGATGCCAATCAAGAGAATAGACAAAAAATAATAATTCTTAAGTAACATAGTATTTTGAAAGGAAGGAACAACGTGAAAATAATAATTTTAATCAAATTAAAAACATACATGAACTGCCGAAGTCAATTAAGTTTTTTTTTTAAATTAAAAATATGCTCAAATTCAAAGAGGGTTCACCCTCTTGTCTTACGCAAATCGCCAATATTTTTATAAGTACGCCGAATATGAAAAGACTGTATATGTTTCGTGCTGCTCAGACAGGGCGCGTTCATTCTTATCAATAAAGTTTATTAACTAAACTTATAACCTGTATTTAGCGCCTTTAACAGTTGTAATATTACTCTCATAGCTTTACTAAATTCAAAGTTATACTTTCTTAAGTATTTGTATATATTATATAATCTAAAGACGAAATCTATATTTAAGTTACGGTCTCAAGTTCGAAATACCAGATTCGCAATTGACAGTTTCTTATACAATTATAGTTAATCTATATTAAAAACTCGATAACCATTACAATATTCCTTATTCAAATAATTAACACCTCTAAGTAATAAATAATAGTGATTGAGGTTTCATGTGTTTGTAGACATTCCCGTGGCAGCGGCCTCACGCGAATAGCTTATGTATTTTTACGTGCCACCCTGTGTTACGGACGTCGAACTCTATTTTACTTTCTCTTTGAAATTATTAAATAACTAATGGAATTTTCTATGTAAATTGTTACATTATTCATTGCACAAACAAAATGATATCGACGCTTACTTTTAAATTTAAGTATATTTTTGTTTACATAGCCAATGTATTTTAAATTATTTTTTAAAGCATATGTGATATTGATATTACTTATAAGAATAATGAAAGTTGCAATTTTCTACAATAAAGAATTGAAATAAATCAGCCAACTGTCTGTAAGGCATATGACTAAAATAATAAAAATATAGCTTATTTACGGCAATTCTTTCACCCCACACAATTTTATTGTCGCAATTAAGACATTTAGTATACGCTATCTTAGATTCATATAAATTTTTATTCGCTTATCAGCAATAAATACTTTCCTATTAATTCGTTTATTTCGTCTTTCGTTAATGATTTACAGTAAAGTTTACTTTGATTTTAAGTACCGCTTTTTTTGACCTTAGAATATGAACTACCATAGAACCGTGGTACAAGACAAAACGAAGGAATATGTTGGTCCTTTATTTTTTAAGGCCCTACTAATGCGTAAGAAAGAGATATAACCATGTTTCTCGTAATTTAATTCATGTAGGTTGTAAGTAGTTAGGCATCTCACGCAACATTATGTGTGTTACATATTTGTTTTATATATTTTAATATTAATACAATAATTTTCATACACACTAATATTTCAAATGTTTTGAGCTTCTATATTTTTAGGTAAATAAACATTTTTGATACTGTTGTTTCATGTTAACCATATCTTTTCTTTGAAGTGAATCCGAGCGAGTTATTGTATTTGTATTGATTTTGTTACGTCAATATTTCCCACGGGTGACTTACCGGATATAGTTTCTTGTGTGCAGTCTTTATTTCATTTAAACGCCCATAAATCAATTGCTCACATACATTATATGTAATGCAATTCCTTAAAAAAATATGTGCGAAAGGGACAAAAGACAGCACAGACTACTTAGAAAATCTGTCATTTGGACACTGAAATATCTAAGTCCGATGCCTGTAGCAATAGATATTTTTAACTTAAAAGATTATATTTTTACCTGCCATCGGTTTGTTAGATAGTTTATGCGCTAAACTGTCAAGTATATATATATATATTTAAAAGACACAAACAAACGTCTATTTATTGACCTTTAAAATTCTTCAAATAATTTGTAGGTCGTCAAGTAAGAATTATGTTCAATTAAATACAAATACCAACGTGACGCGACATTCATATTCTATACAGCATTATCAGTGGATTATTCTCTTTAAACAGATTTGCACGATAAGGTAATCTGCGGCAAACCGCTAACTACACAAGGTAATGTAGACATTACTGTAAACGGGAAATACTCAATGAAATCAATTTGTTGCCATAGAAAAGATCTTAAGAGGGCAATCCGATTGCTCTTTTATTGACATTTTTATATTCAACATACACATTAGTATATCTTATCTAAGACAATTCCAACTATTTCCATAAAAAAATCCAGGATATCTGAAACTCAGGAGCTGGGTAAGTAGTAGAGTCTGTGCGTAAATAAATCATAGGACTTTAGGACATAGGTCACAGCAGTTAACTTGTTTTTATGTTGGCAACATAGGCGATTATAGTTCGAATGTTTTTGAAAAAAGTTTATAATTTCTGTGAATAAATGAAATGACGCGTAGCAAATATAATATAATCTGCATAACAGTTACGTCGGTTCTCTTTTCGCACAGACTCCACTAATAACACGTACTACGCCGCATTCGCCGATTTTGGAATTTTTCGAAGCTTCGAAATATTCATTTATTATATATATTCAATTGCTTGATTCAACCGAATCAAATGTATCGCATAGCCGCAGGTCACGCAGCTCTAGTTCATTATTCATCCATTCTTTCCCCGTATTTCCTTCTTGAAAATTTTCCGATAAGGCGGTAATAGAATATAAAATTTGAATGAGACCAACGTGGGGCTGACGATAAAAATTCAATGCGGCAAAGTAGCTTACGTAAGGCGAGGGTACGGGAAAATTCCATATATATTATTCCATATTTCTTTGACAAAAATAATATATTTTCTTTATTGTGTTTTATTATATGTAGGTTACATAGATAGATTTAGACAAATATAGTTTTAAGAAAACACCTTTCAAACAGATTGAAGCTATGTATTATTATTAAAAACTTATAATTATTTACATAATTTTAAAATTTAAATTTTTTCCGACGTTTCGCGTGCTTTTCAGCGTTCGTGGTCACGCTTAATTAATTATATGTTTTTAATAATAATACATAGCTTCAGTCCGTTTAAAAAGTGTTTTCTTAGTGTGTAAAAGCTATGTTAACAAAAGACAATACAAATATAGTTTTTCCATTCAATATATCCACGTTAACTTGTAATATGAATGTTATATTTTAATATATGACAACATATAATAACTATGTAAAGGTAAATCATAAATTAACGTTTAGAAATATTTACCAATTTCGAAAAGCTTATTTGAACTAGACTATCACATAAAATTATATATTACGATTATGAGCCACAGTCCATTTCTTACATTTGCTTCATGCAATACTTATGTCAAGTTTCAGGTGAAGCTGGCTTTGTGCCAAGTCCCAATGACTATGTTTGGCTCTGACTTATCGTCCCAATGGCCTATTAAACGTGCGACAAAAAGTAGAGCAGTCAATAGTTCGGGCAGAGATCTGTGCAGTGCCTTTCCAAAGGATTATACGTCTTATGAGGCTTGAAGATTAGAGACCTCCATTAAGTGTTTCTGTAAAATTCTCCATATTGCTAAATTTATATATTATTCAGTTCATGTAGGCGTAACTGAGACACAAAAATTGACGGCGACTAACTTGCCTATTAAAAAATAGATTGAACAAACAGATACTTTGTTTATAATGAATTATAAATAAACTTTAAATATAATTTTTGCTTATTTTTAATGACCAACTGCAGCCGAAAGCCAGCAATTGGCACAAGACAAGGTATGAGCACAAGAAAATTCTAATTTCGGAGGCCAAAACGCCTTTTGGGTTGCAAAGCCAGCGGAGTGAATGTAATTTTTTTAAAGATATTTTAATCAAATACGATAAGTTGTCAACTGTTTTCTTTAGCTTTTAGTTTATACCTAAACTTATTTAAAGCTGTGTTAGTGCAATTATGTAGGAAAGCCGTTTAACCACAATACGACCAAATGAATGCGAGTGTCAACGAGCGTTATATAAATGGATGAAACTCTTAATAGGTCTTGTAACAAATATGTTAATGAAAATTTTATTGTATCTAACAGCCGATTAGCTTCAGACAGGGATTCAATGTTTGCCCTAATTGTGTCTCGGGTCATCGGCCGCGTTGACTAATGTTCGGAAATGAAACCTTTTCCGCATCTACCAGATGTTCTACTTTGATTTTCTAAAGGGAAACTTTTGATAATATAACCTACAAATAACTCAGATATACAATTTTGAAGCAACATTTTAATCAATTAATTGTAATCTACGCTTTACTTAGTTCACCTAGTTAATTGGATAAATTTCTTTTTACTTGGAACTTTTGATTGTAATTTATAAATAATATCCCAGATTGATGGACCCGAAGTTATATTACTTACGTAATTGGTTTATATTACCATCAATTTCTATTATACATAAACTTATAAGAGAATTAGAACTTAAATATATTAAGTCCTTGTTTTAATGTTGCGCGTTGAACTCTTTTCAATGGGCCCAAGGGTTAATAGTATCCGAAATTGTAATAATTTAGAATTATTTTATTATAAACTTATATATTTAAAAAGCTTTATGCTAGTAGGTTTTTAAAAAATATAATAACGCGCAATGTTATAAATATTTGCATTATCTCCTAATCTCGACGTTGGTAGTACTTTGGTGCGAAATATATGGTGTGATAAAATCATCCGATACTTTTGATAAGATAAACGTACTATATTAATTATTATATTCATATATACGTGTGGTTTAAAATAACCCAATAAATAATTTACTGTGGAAAAATTGCATAAACAATTTTAATAGACACTAAACACATATTTTTATATGAATAAAAGTTTAGTAAATTATAAAAGAATTATTTTTCAACGTTGCAAGTTATTGAAGGCTTGCCTTAAGTAATTTTTTGCAAGTCAACGTTATATATGTACATTTCTAAAAAAATGTGCATTTGCCTACATATCGTTAAGGTATAAAAGGATGCGCCTGCACTTAGAAGGGCTATCAGTGGCGTGATTATCAATATTTACGCAGATGTACATCGTATGATGTAAGATTAGGATATTACTCGAAATACAACATCAATGAAACCATGTGACTTTGGTACGATTTTTTTTTAAATTTTATAATAGTTAATTTACAGCTTATTACAAATTAAGAAATTTATTCATCTAAGATACGGTTGCTTTTTAAATTACAATTTCACATGGTAATCATATATTGAACTTTTAAGTTAAAATCGGCATGGACACAGCGTCATAGCAGAATGACGACTTAAAATTTTCTTCAAAAGTTCTTTAATTATATAAGCTTGTATTCCTACGTAAATTATGTCATAATATGTTTGGAAGAGTTTAATTTGACTTATACATGTACGTGTCGCACTAAACAACTATTTGTCACTACGTAACACGTAAACATGTAATGATTATATCATTTAAGTACGTAAATTTGTGAAAAACAGTAAAGTTACGTAAAAATGTAGCAACTGAATGAGAACGAACTTGAACCCTCTAGAGTCATTACACTGCCCTATCGCGGTACGAAACGATCGATTTCAACGAATACAATTACGAAAAATGACTGTAAATTTGAAAAATTTGTATAATCAGCTGTTTGTCACACCCAGCGGAGAAACGTGCGAATAACGTGGATATGAATCAGCTGATCGGTAATAAGTAATGTCGTGTGTGTATGGAAGGGTGTACTCACCGGCCGCGTGCCTCAGCCACCACCAGCAGAACCAGACGGCCACGAGTGGCCGAGTGCCGGCCATGTCAGCGGCGCATCACACGCGCGCTCGTGCCGGCGGCCCCGGCGTACTGAACGATACTGAACGCTGGATCGATGCACGCGCGCCGCCTCACGCACCCCTCGGTAGGGTGGCCACTGACTGACTGAGCTGACCGGGAAATACGGGAACCTGTATTTGTCAATTTTACTCTACATAAGTATAATAACGTTAGTATTTTTGCCAGATTGCATTCGATATACAAATTCTATTAGGATAGAATTTTTATCATCAGGAAAATTTAAGCATTCCGTAGGTTTTTTTAATAACACTGATATTTCAGTCAATGATTTTTTTTTAAATTATGTTTACATTTAAATATTTTAAAATAAATTTAACTACCGTAGCAAAATTAAATAATATAGTTGGTCACCCCAGGTACGGCGGCTCCCCGCAGCGGCGCAACCCCATTCAGCCAGTCAGCACCCTCCGCCATTTTCACGAGTTTCCACAGATAGCGCGCGCGCCGCTTTCCACCACCTAGCCTGTTTCTATCGGAGCGCTGACCGCCCCTAATTGATTGTTCATTTGCCGAATACGTTTTAGGTCAGCACCGCCGCAGAGCCGCTGCGCAATGTTTATTTAGTTATTTTACGAACTTGGCTGAGTTAACATTAACATCTATGTCTTCATTGACAAACTGCCTGCGTGACTTAATCGCTATAATAAATAATCTCAAAGGATTAATGTGGTTTAAACATTTCTCCAACTTTTCTAATGTCAAATTTATGATCCGGCATATTTTGATATAAGAATAAGAATTATGAAAAGACAACGAATGTTTAGTCTAGAATTTCACTTCGTCTTTTAACATAAGATTCTAGCCGTAACCTAAATTCTTATATCTGTCTGTTTTGAAATTGCCGCCATGGAACTATTTCAGCGAGAATGATTTAATATAATTAACTTTTTATGTAACGATTATTAAATAATAATCAGACCAATAGCGCTACAACCTTTTGACTTTGATAAGTTGAAATTTTTTAAGTTAATACGAAGACGAACAAGGTTCTGCAAACGCACCCTCGATTTCTGGATCTGAAGCTTACCGGGTCACGATATTTTCCTTCACTGAGCAATTGTTAAATGCCTAAAGAAAACTCCATTTAATTTGAACGTACGAAAGTTGAGAGACGCAAACTATTATCTCTATATTAATTATCTTATTTAGATGAAAAAATATGAATAGAGAGAATGGCTACGACATACGCCTTTTTAATATAAATTCTGATTTATTACACTTAAATCTAACGAGAAATACATGTAACTTTTATTATACACGTTTTAAAAAGATTCTTACGTGATATTGAAACCAAGTTAAATTAAGTTTTGAGTATTATAAGTTTACTAAGCTTTAAAGCTTTACAAAATCAAATTAAGTTATTTAGATTGAAGTCTCTAGACAATGTTCATTTATCTATGAAAAAAACATCATATACCATCAGTTTCACTTTCATATTTTTTCATCTATGTTTCGCTTTGGCATTAAACTGGTACGTAGTAATCGTATATCAAAGTATTATAGTTGCTTAAAAAGTATTCATAAAATTACAGGGCCCGCCCCTGATAAGTATGCTTTTTAAATTAACTCAAATCCAATCAAAATTAATTTAATTATAAGTACACTTTTTAAAACATTCAATAAAAAAATACAAATAAATAAATTACATATAATTGAATGTAGAGTGACTGGGAAGAAACTGTCTTATTCGATCGATTTTCTTTTTAATCACTAACAGGCTTACTATACGGCTGTTATAACTTAATAATAATAGTTTAACGGGTGTATAAGACAAAAATGGCGTCATTTGATCTGATTTCGCATTTTTTGGCAATTCAGTTCAAAGAAAAATTTTAAGTTTTCGGTTTACAAAACTTGCTATTATTACGCCATGTTTCACATAACGTATTGAAACGTTACAATAATGTAAAAAAAATTACTATCCAACACGAATACACTTTTTTAAACAAACGCTTAAGCTTTATATATCATTATTACATATAAATAATAACAGATTTGCAATATACTTGAGTGATACAACACTGAAGCTAGCTGTTAAGTTTAAACCAAATAGAATTTAAGTAGCTATATAGAGTTGCGGGCGTAGTTGATTATTATTATATTTTGTAACGAACCGGGTCTTTTAATTTAGTCAGTTAAAGGAAACATAACAGATATACTATAGACTACCGTTGATAACCCAGGAACATAGAAAATATGAGAACACACACACTACTTTAGTAAATTTTGTAGAAGAAACAGAAACTGACAAACTTTTTTTACTTTATTCTGTTAAAATATACATGAAAACAACAATTGACAATTATGCTTAAGTTATAGTTCCAAGAAAACAAATTAGATAGGCGACGTTGACGTTGTGTAATGAGAACTGACAACTGGTAAACTTTCAAGTTTGTAACTTGTATAATATTTAGTTTACATTTTTTTAAATTGTTTTATTTAACAAAAACTAAATTGAAAATTATTAATGATATGCATTAATCATGTATAGAAAACTCGCTGTACTTGAAACGATTGCCAAAACAATAACTTATTAAATATCTAAAATATAAAATGAAACGAGGCTACTATGATGTTTTTGTTAGAACTTGTGCAATTTATCCCTCAAATATCGCTATCCGGCAATACAATAATGGCTATTATAGCACCTACACTTACTCTGAGCTGTATGGTATATGTGAATATATATCACAAAACTTACAACAACTCAACTGTACCAAAGGAATAGTTGGCCTAATTTCAGAGAGAAATATTATCGTACCTTGTGTGATAGCAGCGTAAGTTTATACTTTTTCTATTATATTATGTGTCCTGTTTTTAAATTTTAATTGTTCCTACTTTTTCAGAGCCCATAAAAGTTGCACAACATTTATGTTCCTTGATCCATCGCAAGATCTAGAATCAATTATAAATGAAATTAAGTTTAATTTCATAATTTCAATCAAAACTACAGAAAATGATTCTAATACACTCCTTAACAGAAGACCTGACAAATCTATTGTAGTTTTTAACCTAACACTACACATATTCAATTTTCAGTTGAGTAGTACAAATTCACAATATGGCCCAGAATATTCATTTATAGCAATGACATCAGGAAGCACTGGAGATCCTAAACATATTCAAGTGCCAATACAGTGTATACAACCCAATGTAGATGATTTAACAAAACTATTTGATATAACACAGGAAGATGTTATATACTTTTCAACTCCATTGACATTTGATCCATCAATGATAGAAATTCTTCTAACATGTATTAATGGTGCTTCACTTCTTATTGCTCCTGAAAAACCAGACATTCTCTTCCCTGGAAATACTCAAAATGCCATAACATTTTGGCAAACAACACCATCTAAGTTTTTTCAGTTTTCAAATGCAGACATCAGAAATAAGATTTTTTCCCCTCAGTCAACCTTAAAGGTATTGGCATTAGGAGGTGAGCCTTTAAATGGAATTATACGATTAAAAGAATTAAAACATGTACAGAATAAAACAAAATTATTTATGTTGTATGGTGTAACTGAAATGTCTTGTTGGGCCAGCGTTGCAGAATTAGATCTTAATAAAATCATCTCAGATTTAGAAGTACCCCTTGGTAACTGCTTATCAGAAACTGATATTATTGTAGAGCGCTTTAAAGAAACTTCTGATACTGGAAAAATTGTTTTAAGTGAGTACTTCATGCTGGAAAATCTCTTGTCAAAACTGATATCTATACTAATTCTTTTAATTATTATTTCAGTGAGTAAAACAAGGAAATGTGTTGTTTTAAATAAATGTACTGGTACTGAAGAGCAAAGTTCCTTGAAGTTTGTTGATACTGGAGATATTGGTGAAATTAGAAATGGTACTATTTACTATAGAGGGCGTAGAGATGATATTATAAAAAGATTTGGCCATAAAGTAAACTTACAACATATTGAAATTGTCATAATGCAATGTCCCAGAGTGAAAACATGTTCATGTGTTTGGGTACCAAAACCATTTCTTCTTGTTGTATATTTTTCATCTGAATCACTAACTAGCCAAGAGTTATCAGATTTCTTAAAATGCAAACTAGATGATAAACATTGGCCTGATAAGATTATTCGAGTAGACAATCTGCCAACAAACTCACATGGTAAAATATCAAGACAAATGTTAGCTCAAATGTTTGAAAAAGTCCAGCCACTACCACAATCAGTCAGTTCTTTAAAAGTACTCCTCTTGAAAGAATTAAAAGTTAGTTTGAATAAAACTTTTATATATGATGAAATAAAAGATAAAGACTTTTTCTCACTTGGTGGAACTTCATTCTTAGCAATTTCTATGTGCAATAAACTTTCTTTGACATGTCCAGAATTTGGAAAGTTTATTTTGCCTTATTTACTCACTCAAAAGAGCACAATAGACCAAGTTATGCAAACAGCTTTAAAGGAATTACACATGGAAAATAAAACTAAAAAACGCTTAAAAAGGTAATTTTAAGTTTTAGGCCCTTTTGGCTGTTAGTAGAGACAAAAATATTCTTTTTCTAAGAAGAATTTTTTTAGGACTCGTTCAACATCAGAAAGCCACTTTTCTGCATCTCATTCCATCAAGAAGATAATGGAAACCTCGTCCAGTTTAAACCCAGTAGATTTTATTGTTGCCTGGTCATTTGATACAGGCAAATGTGTAGATGCTTCGCCCACTCTGTTTCAACATGGATAGTAAGTTTAGTATACTTTTCTTCTATATATAATATAAAGTGTATTTAAAGTGATTAATTGTTGGTTTATCAGTGATTTAAAAGTAACTAGTAACTTCTATAGTGATTATAGAAGATAAAATTCTGCAATTTGCAGCTTTTGATTTGAATATTTTTAAATTTTAAAAACCAATCATAATCACAATTTATTCCATAGCAAATTATATGTGACAGTAGGCAGTCACTCAGGAAAAATTGTTGTTGTTGATGCAATCAGTGGCTTAATGCAAGGACTGATTAAAGTGAAATCTCGAGTGGAAGCCTCTGTATATTGTTGTAATGAAGCACCTCTTACTGCTCCTTGTGGCATTGTTGGAGCTCACGATGGAACAATTGTTTGTTTTAAATTGGAGAATTGTGTCGAAATCTGGAGAATAAATATTGGATTTATGATCAAAAGCAAAGCAACATTCTGCAAAGGACAATTCTATGTTGCAGCTTACGATGGAAGTATAAGATGCATTGATGCTATGGTATGAACTTATTTAATAGGATCCTAGTCCTAAATTCAAGTAACTTAGAGTATCCCATACTTCTTTTTGTTAGTGATCTAATAATGGTTACAGTTGCCGAATTTCAAGGCTTATTTTATATATATCTATTAACTTCACCTGCCTTGTTAAAACAAATACATTAATGTCTTATTTATTAAAGCTTGGTTTTGTATGGGCAATAATTAGGTTTTACTTTGTGTTACAGACTGGGAAAATAATACTAACAATCAACGTGGCTGATCAAGCAATATCAGCTGATTTAGTTCTGGCTAAAAAAGAATTTATACTGCTTGGCACACTGTCAGGGGTATGTGCAAGCACGCATATAGAAACAAAGATAATAGCATGGCGTGGAACACTGAGCAGCCCTGTATTTGCTGCTCCTGTACTTTATGACAATGACAAATACGTCATCTTTGCTGAAGTCAATGGAGAAATACACTGTCGGACTGTTGAAAAAGGAATTAAGGTTTGCTTTAGTTAATTATGTTAAATGAGCTAACACCCATAGACAGTTCTTTACTTACTTTATTATTTTCATTATTCATATATTTCATATTGATACCATTATATTATCATTAGTGTGAATCAATCTCATACTCTCTCTCTCTCATACTCTCTAAAACTATATATTTCAACTTTTGTTTCCCATTTTATTTTATATATTCGACTGTTGTGTTAATGTAATGATTTAAAATGTTTCAGATTTGGAAATACCAAGGTGCAAAAGGAAATATATTTTCATCTCTTTTTGTTAAAGAAATAGATAAACTGAGATGGCAAATAATTTTTGGATGTCATGACAACAAAGTTTACTGTATCAATATAAAAAATTTCCAGCCAAATTTGAACTGGAAAACTCAACTATCTTCACCAGTTTATTCAACACCATGCAGTTTAAGTGATAAATTAATTATAGCTGCTTCAAATAATGGTATACTAAGTGTTTTAGAAGCGGAAACAGGAATTGTTATTGCTGACTATCAATTGCCAAATGAAACATTTTCTACACCTGCAGTGTATGGTGATTACATTTTTATAGGCTGCAGAAATGATAATTTGTATGCCATTAAATATGTTTTAAATTTGTAAATCTTCCTTAGTGAGTATTTGGTTACTGTGATATTATTTCTACAAAATGTTATTTAAATTATAAGTTTGAACCTATAAATAAAACAATTTATTACATAATAAGGTAATTTAATTCATGATCATACAAAGAATATTTATGATGAACACTGAGCATTCATTAGTTGACATAGGTATGATATGGATACTAGTTATACTGTTATAGTGTATCAAAACTGGAATGCAAACAATATTTACATAAACATCTGCTTGTACAGATAAAATCCTTAGGCTTGGTTTTTAAATAATAATATAAAAGCATCTTTATTATGGAAAGGTAAAACCCTATAAATAACAAATCTTATATTATGCATATTATATTTATAAGAACAAAATCATTGACTGGAGCACTGTAGTGATACACATAGCTACTGCATTCACCTAATCTCTTACACATACCCAAAAATCCCTATTAAATATAATAGAAGCCAGTTTTTAACAAATTTTCAAAAGTAACAAGCAATATTTTAATATGATTTTATATATGATTATTGATCTTCTTCACCCAACTCTACCTTTACTTTAGAGAAATCAAACTCTTCACCAGTACCTCTCTTGTAAATTTTAAGCACATCTAGACAAGTAGTTTCGAAGTGAGTAGTAGCATCATAAGACTCAGAAATAAAGATTTGACTCTGGCTTCCATCGTCAATAGGTTCATAGTAGTCTGTCACAGAAATAAATTTCTGCCTGATTGGGCCCAGCAGATCAATGCCAGGCTTTATTTCAGATTCAGGATCATTGGTCTCAACTGTAGTAGAGACCATAGCAACAAACCAGCCCTTGGCTGCTACTTGGTGGGTATAGGACACAACAGAGACGTAAATGTCAGAATTCCTTCCCACTTGCTTTTGGGGTATGATGATCTGAGTAGAAAGAGCATCTTTAGTATTGTTTATTGGGTGATCCAACAAACATATACATCTTACAACTTGCCCCTTCTTACGTACGCGGTCAGGAACGTAGCTAGGGTCACAGTAAACTTGTTTACATTTTGCTATTTCATTGCCAGAACGCACACCAACAACTTTACCTGCTTCACCAAGGACAATCTCATCAATAGGTTTATCTAGCATGTAAGTGCCTCCGTATATAGCAGATAAACGTGCAAACCCTTGAGGCAGTTCACCAAGACCATACATAGGATATAGATAAGGCGACTTACCGTAACGCGCCAAGGAATCAGAATAAAGTTTTATACGTCGTATTGTTTGACTGGCTGGTTGTTGCAAATAGTTGTCATCAAGATACAGTGCTAGTGCATGACCTGTGAAATCCTGTGTGTTTCTATCCAGCCCAAATTTTTCATAAAGGGACTGCATATTCGCTGTAGATGGATCAAAATCTTTCCAAGTTTTAGGGTCATCTTCCTGATAATCTTGAACATAGATCAAGAAGTTGCGGAAACGCCTCTTCTCAAACATACCCATCAAATCGGAGGCCAAAGCTTCCTTCTGATCGACGGGCACCTTTGAAATTTTTCCTCCCTTGTACACATAGCTTCCTTCGATAGACTTGAATTCCAAATACCGGGTGACGCCCGTGTGGATTAAAAGCTTGACAAGCAAACCATTTGCCATCAAAAACTTTGGAATAAGGTCCACATTCCAGTCACGACCGCGTCCATAAGTTTCATCCGGTGCAGGGGCATTGAACTTAGCAAATAAATCTTCTAATGGGGTAATTGACGCAGATTCTCCTCCGTAATACTTATTGCGATCAATGTGAAGAACTTTTTTTCCGGACACGGAAAGCATTCCACTTATAATGCATTCTTTCAAGCCTGTACCCAAGACAATCGCATCGTATTCTTCATCCATGATGGAAATAAATCTATCTTAAACGACAAACCTAGTAATTGTATCAATGCAAGCAAAATCGGGCAAAATTGCAATTTAGAAACGTCAAACTCAATATGTCGGATTATTTAGCAAATATGTCTACCGGTGATGACGTCTACAAGATGCAGTGCCAATATTCCGGAAAAACTAAATAATTTCTAAGTTGTGAATTCTTAATAATTATTCAATATAATATATTGCTTTATTAAAAACAATTTTAGCAATAAGGGTTTGCAATTATATGTGTTTTCCAAGAGAACAGTGCAAGATTTATCAAAATCGGTTCTGTCGTTTATGAGGATGAGAAATAATATATTATATATCTTGAGTATATACTCACATATATATGTGTACCTATTTATCTGATGTATATATGTCTCTCACCGACCGAAATATCGAGTAACATGAATAATTTTATAAAATCGGATATGTATTAATAGTTTCACCTAAACGTATAGTGCACGCGAAAATCAAATACTGTCTGTGGGATTATAACAATACTAGGTGACGTCAATGTCAAGCCTTAACATCTTTTGAGGTGTCAGCAGAACGAAGACATCAGTTAAATCAAATGTCATGAGACAAGTCCGGACGAGATGATGTCAATTTGTACTTTGTGTCAATGTATTTTGAGTTTCCGTCTTGTACACACAATACGTTTTGTAACGTCTGTTTTCTCTTCGTGGCGGTCAAACAAAATTGTGATTAGTTGATAATATCTTCATTTAAATAAAATTAATATGTGCTTCTTATCCTTTTTATACCGTCATAATATCGCGTTTTCCGTGCTTGGCATATTCCAAAATTTTGAGTGATGACTGATGAATGCCACCGTGAACAGGTGAATAAAAACCATATGCTTCAATGTTTACGGCCCAGTTTTTAATGACTAATGTGGGACAACAGTGCTAAATGGACATATATTGTTATTTTAAATGAAAGGGAAAGGTAATTCTTCCGATTTGCAGATGATTAAAAATGTCAACAGAAGGCAGTGGAGAGACACCTTCGATTGTACCAAGTTTGCCGGGGGTACCAGAACAGACGTATCTTTTTCCAAAGGTAAAAGGACATTCCCGATCTATAAGCCATGGAGGAACTCCCATATTGGCTGGGAATCCAGCGACCTCGAGGCCCCCGCTCAAATCGGCTATGCGTGGCCATCAACGTGCCTTATCCCATGGACAGATTGGAGAAGGAGCCCGAGCTTCCTCTGGGCCTGGCCACAGCCGCACCGGTAGTAGGACTGAATTCATATTACCTCCAGGCCACAGAGATGCTGCTCCTGTTAGTGCCCAACCTCGCCTGTCATCAGTTCGAGGCCATTCCCGACAGGCTTCGCGGTCAGACTCAATTTATACTTTACGACGTGCATCTGTGGTACCTCGATGGCAACGTGCAGTTTTTTGGCTTATGCGGAGGCAGCAACCAGCCATTGACAACAGACATCTTATTGTCATACCTAACCATCTTATTCCTGATAAGACACCTCCTAAAGATCATCCCAATGGTCATAGATGCAATAACAAAATCAGGACTACAAAATACACATTACTCTCATTTTTACCGAAAAACTTGTTTGAACAATTCCATCGGATTGCAAATGTGTATTTTATATTCATAGTGCTACTGAACTGGGTGCCAGCTGTAAATGCATTTGGCA
The DNA here is from genome assembly GCF_905147105.1 of Pieris brassicae. NCBI lineage: Eukaryota > Metazoa > Arthropoda > Insecta > Lepidoptera > Pieridae > Pieris > Pieris brassicae. The sequence continues at coordinate 2,439,665 of NC_059671.1, read as the reverse complement.
AGGAAGTAGCTATGCTACCAGTGTTATTTGTGCTAACAGTGACTGCTATCAAGGACCTTTTTGAGGATCGCAGGAGGCATATGTCAGATAAAAGAATCAACAATTCATATTGCAGAGTATATAACAAGTAAGTACCTTATTTTATTGCAGGTTCATAACTCCAAAATTGTTTTTTTTTTTCATGAATGGAGTTCAAGGTTTTTCTTCAAAATTCTTCCTCTACCATGTTAATAATATGAACAACAATTAAAAAATTCCATTTTCGAAATTAGTTTTATCTTCTATTGTAATCAATCACAAAATAAACAACAAACACACTAAATGACATCAGCTAAGGCAACACACACCCACATAAAACTGGCCTAAGGTTAATAGATTTAACAAACTGTAGTTACAATTTATACACGTGAGTAAAAATATTGCTTTTAGAGCCTATACTATGAAATCATTTGTGTCATTTAGTAAACAGTGGGTATGTAGTGATTGAATGTCACTTACATCATCAGGTTCAACAAACTGTTTATTTGCATGCAAGTACTTGCTGCTAATAAGGTTCTTTACATAATCATTGTTTGTCATTATTGTCAATATCACTCGTAATTACCTTACAATTAGCAGTACAAAAAGAACTGTTAAGAGACATTGTTCAGAACTCAAATTTGCTATTTACTTTTTTTTATTTTCTATGTTACCTATTATTAAATAATATTAAGTGATAATGGACAGGGACATTAAGCAAAACTATAAATCAGTTTGATTATTGTAAAATACTTATTACGAAAATTGTTAAGTGATAATGTATATTATACCAGAAAATAAGATTGAATTTTCTCTGATTTATGTCACTCTTGTACGACTGGGTAACAATAAAATACATGGTTGAATTATTGGCTAATACTTATTGGGCCATTTACAGCTATTTACACAAAATCGCGGTATTGACAAGAATATGTAATCAAAATAAATATAATACATAGTAGGTGATGCAAAAATTAACAAATACTTGAATGTCTTTACAAATACTAACACTTTCACCGTTCCACATCCGGCTATGTCTTTTGCGTACGACGTGAAATATCTCCTATTGTCTCCAAATTCGTCTCAGTCCAACGAAAAGACCATATACTAAAATATTTTTTTCTAATAATATATTTCTATGTACGTAGAAATATTTTAGTTATTTGTGTACAAAGTTAAGAAGTTATTAAAGTGCGTATTTAATATTTCCATTTACTACAGCTTAATTACAACGTTAATTAAATCGCAATGCAGTGGTAACCTGTTCGTTTATTACGTTACGTCGGGCTTCGGAACCTAGGAAACCCTCAAGTGTAGGATTATTGCTGATGTAATATATATATATATATATATATATATATTGTCTATTTTTCTTCGGGTAGGAATAAATCCTTAAGTCTGTAGTGAAAATATAACCTATGAGAACTTCCTTAAAATTTAATCTAACGAGAATGAGACTACCGTTGATAAAGTTATATGAATATAAAAATATGTTTACGCTTCCATGATGAAACAGTAGTGCTTCGGATATATTGTAACACATTTTCCTTGTACGGCGTTCGTGTATACTAGATTTAGATATAAAATTTGACCATAACGGTTGTTAATTTTTGGCTATGATCTTGAGGAAAAAACGCCATTGCCAATGACGTCCATTGCCAAAAATAATACGATATTAAAGTAGATATAAAACTGCGTAAAAAATACAATATTTAGCGTTCAGGTTTACAACCCCATACTTAACGTTCTGCATAATTCAATAAGAAAACCTGTCATCAATATTACAGTTCGTTTGTCGTTGATTCAGCCCACTTAAACCACTTGGAATCGTAATTTATCATTCAAATGTAAAGACTGTGACACGCAAACTATATTCTCACGCGGCACATTGCATGGATATTCTCACGAAAGTTGTAATACACCTAGAACAGTATGCTCTACTAGTGCGATTTGTAAGCAAACTAGTAACCCGCCCGAATGTAGCGTGCTGTAATGTCATGTTATTTATAAAATATGGTTAAATTTCATGAAAATTCACAATCTAAATATTCTTTGTTTGAAAATTCTTATTAATCAATTAAATTATACGTAGCCCTATTGGCGCGGTCTATCTTTAGAGGAATCAATAATATCACAAGTGCCAGAGCGAGATTGTGCAATAAAGGTAATCTTGAATGCTTATCGTTCAGATAATAATTAGAAATTGTTTTGCGTAATAATAATCGCGTTTTTTATTAAATCATAAATATTGTTAAACATCTTTTAGGCTTTTCATACCCCACCTGTATTATAAGTACATATAACAAAGTACAAGTAATGAAACAGTTTTCATAGGAACTTATTCTTAAAAATAATGGGCAATATATGTGTTATTTCCTCGTTCAATATTGTTTTAGTTTCATTATGGTGAAATCACGGACGTAAGTAAACATTCATATGATTGAATATTTGAGCAGGCAGGTGTACGATCGAAGCTCTACAAATAATATTGACTATGATTTATAATTTATTATAGTCTGTGCTTCCATAGATTTAAAAAGTGGCATTTAATCTATGGAATATAAACATAAACTTTAATGTGGTATTCTGTAACGGCATTGCTGTTGTATAAATAATTATTCGTAAAGTTTAGGTTTAGTTCCACTTGATAATAATAATTAATAATCTTCATCACATTGAATTTTATTACCAGTCTGTTAAATTAGTTTCATCAACGCGTTATCAACTTTTATCTGATATCACTTGTTTTTTTAATATATCAATTTCTTTGATGTCTGCTTCTAAATTACATAGATATGTGATAAAAGTTTGTATTTAATTAAAGCAATGCATTTGTAAAATTCTTATTGAAATTGTATTATCGCGTTTCACACAAGGAAAGTAATAAACAATTGAATGATTCAGTGTAAGAAAGTAATAAGTCCAATTGCTTACGTATATATTGTATACTAGAGCGCAATACTTGCGTCGTAAGATGAAGGAGTACGTCACGAGGAAACCGACGTATCTTAGATAAGCCGAAGCCTGACTCTCGTACGTCAAAAAGGTTTTGAATAAAAGGTGCTGAATCTCGTTTCTGAATATCAACCTCAGAATCTACTTATGAGTTTTCGACCCTTTGCCTTATGGAGTCGTAGCATACTCTGTTTTGAAAACTATATCATTGGAATCCCATCACATTACTGTTGGCAAATCCTTTATGATTTCAGCAAGGCTATGGATTTCACCATATATGACCGCTTAGCTGCTTCTCTATCATCGTAACCCTAACTTTAGTACTATTATGATTTAACTGAAATTATCGTGATTCATGTGTCCTTTTTTATTTTCCTTTTCATTGTTTTCTTCCATTCTTGGTGTATTATATATCTAAGTTATTATTTATCTGTATTTATTGCAACTAAATAAAATTCATCTCCTTAGCCACTGGGGGCGTTGGGCCTGGTAGTTGGTAGACTGATTCGGATCCTCCGTTTCCTCTCCATCATCGAAGGAAGAGCATCTTCCTTCATCATAGACGTTAATATAGTATTAGATATTTTGCCTTTAAAAACCATTACCCAAAAGCATAAAAATCTGATCAAACACCGTGACAAAAGATATTACAACTTTTCGCTTCGGCTGATTGTTTATTACGTTAGTTGTGTTGTAACAGCCTTATTTCCTTTATAACCGCACGTTTCTGAAGAAAATACCTCATTTAATTTCTTATATTTTATCCTTAGTAACGTTAATTTTTTCAATAAGGATTATTGGAACTAAAAATTCTTTAGTTTACAACATGCACGAGTTAATTAATATCGTTAACAACCATAGGTCTTGGCTCCAGATTGCATCCATGTTGAACATTTTCATTTCAAAGACAAGAATGTGATCGTCTTTTGTCTGATATATATCGTCGATTTTTGGAGTTGAGACAGAACATCAGTAAAAAAAACCATGCCGCTATTTTCACGATGTATAACCAGAGACAAACCTCGTGTATGAGACTGTGGCACGTGAGTATGGCACTAAAGCCACTAAGCCAACACTGCTTTTGAGATAACGAATAATTAAATTTTGTATAGCCTTTGAGCATTTTCTATAAATTTAATCAATTGTAAACGTGTATAAGTTATTTTATATGTACTAAAAAAAGGCATTAAACTGTTATAATGGTATAGTAATCAACATTTCTATGAACTTCAAATAATTACGTCATTCATTCATCGTCGCGTGATTTCGAATCGCATGAATATTTGAGAAAGGGTGTGTCTGTGTACCGATCAACAAAATAGGTCATTGGTCAAGGTTTTAACCTGACAACAAACGTACAACAAACCGTTAAAATGTTTAACAATAAAACTATTTCAAAAGATTCCGAAGTTAATATAATATGAAGTCAAATGATGGATATGCTCATGCATATTTTATTGACGTGTAAAATTTAAGGTTTTATAAATCGAAACCAAGACTCTACTGGTAGTAGGATACTTGCTTTATTTTTTTAAATTTGTTTGACTTTAAGATCTCCTGTAGGGAAAGCGTTAAAAACGTAGAGCGCAAGTAAGTACGTTGCCCCGAAAGCGTTTCTTATCCCCTGTTTCTCCTGTGTATGTAAATCTGTTTTTAATTTTTATTATTGAATGATAATTGCAACAAGAATTTAATTGGCATTAAACCTAACCGTGAACGATAGCCGGATATTTATAAAGGTTAAATAGCACATAGCACGACTTAAGGTCGGCGTGTAATACTTCCGATACACGCTATGTTAAAAATTATTTAATATTTACTCTAATACCAGGTTTAGTTAGTAATACAGGATAATTAAGATATTAGCACAGACTATTGTTATCGAATGAAAAAAAAGTGTTTTTTCGTTTGACAACAATTCATTCATAAAAATAACCTGTCAGGGTTCCCAGCTCTCCCATAACCATTATTGTCCTGGCATTTCTGGAACAGATATATAGTTGTTTCAGTCAGAAGACAGATGACCTGGTTGGAAAGGCGGTTTTTTTCCCATACTAGTTTTCAACAGAAGGTGTGTCTCACATATTCAGGGGTTACGGAATAGTCAAGGCCAAATGAGCGTAATTTTTGGAGTTAATCTAGCATTCATTACAATCGAGAATGCGATGTTGCTACATTCATAAAATATTCGAGTATGCGATGTAGGAGAATGAAATTGTTTCTGGTTAATATCCATAGATAAAAGACAAACAGTAGACTGCATTAGAAAAGCGTTATCTTTAATATTTAAAATAGCTTCGGTTGTAAGATATTTTCAGTAGATATTTATTATGTGATTATTCAGAGTATGTTTATTAAAATTAATTTACAATCTTTAACGTTTTCGTTGTCAAATTAATATTTAACAATCATATTGTGATACATCTTATATAAACTAGTTCAACCCAGATGCAATGAGACCTTAAGTGGTATTTCCACACAAGTATTAACGTCTCCGAGAGTTCGTTAAACGCTTGTTATTTGTTTTCCCGGAATATCTATAACGAGTTTGGTAATTATTTTTACCTAACTCATAAATTACGCAAGCTATAGCCCGTTTGACAGTTGCTATCGAGAGTAATACGTATAAAAGATTGCTTTGGAATAGGTTATGGTGTAAAACAACTTGTAAATTATTAATTTTTAATTAATTATAAATTTATTTTCATATCAGAAAGGACCCATGTCTTCTCGTTTAATTTCATTGGCGACTGATTCCGAACGAAATATATGTGTATTTATGTAATATAAAAGTGATTGATACGTAAAAACCTTAGTTTGTTTATCTATTTACAGGCCTGCGATACCATCTTATGCTAAAGAAGGGTTTTGAAATTATGAATGTTTAATTTGAATTGTTTTTAAGTTCTATAGTCAATAATAAATAATGTACTAATTGCAGTACTTAATAGGATTTTGACTCTTAACATAATATTAAAGTTAGAGTAACCTAGTCATTACTTTACACTCAACTATATTTATTTAAGCATTCTTCCGCAATATTTGTACGACGAATTTCACTAGAACTTACGTGTCGCGTTGCATAAATTAGACAAGGCTCTTCAAAGTTATTGCAACCAAAGTATTAAGAAAATGTATGAATATTTTATAGATTGGTCTAAATAGAAAACTTTCACAAAACAATTGAATTTATGTTAAAAATGTATTTTAAAGTGAGTCTGTAATTACAAATTTTTTTATATTTCCTCAGAGATACTCTTTTTATATAACTGGGTGCAAACTGGCAGGAGGCTAACCTGATATTAATTGAAACTGGACAATCTCAGTGCCAGAGCGCTCGCGAGTTTATTGCCGGCCCTTTAAGAATTGGAGTGCCTTAAGAAATTAATTATAGAATTTTGAGAATTATTACAATAATTTTAAGTTTTTTCGTTACAAACATGCATTCTTCATACATGTCTATTGAGGTTTAAACATAGTAAGTTTGTATGTATATGTACATGTATATATGTAACGAGTTATCGTGTATTTAACACGTTGAATAAAGTTCGGTCTCGTGTGTGAAGAAAGAAATCTATATTTAGACAAAAGTTATCACACACATTGTATACTGTTATAATAGATTCTTAACATGACAATAGAATGGAAGTATCGTGTGACGTTGAGTGATTTAGAACCACCTTTTGTTTGACATAAATTGTTAGATTTGTTCTTTTATAAAGCGTACTTTGTTAACGCTATAATGTTTCTTAGGGAATGCTTCTGAGTCGAAACTTAGGGCTTGTAACTCATGTCAGTAACGAATTGGATTTATTAAAAATAGAGGCATATTGGATTCCAGTAACTCAGTCCAGTGCTTTTAACTACTTTTACCAATTAAAAGAAACCACTTTTTTTACCGGAATGAAGCTTTGTTTTATTATAAACTTATAATTTACTTATACTTATTAACTTGGTACGCGAAGCCATTGAAATAAAATTACACCCCAATTTCAATATAGAAGATGGCCTGGATAAAATTATCAAACACCTGGGATCCAATAATATCCAAACTAAAACCTCGAGACAAACAATCCGCGAAAATAGAGGATACCGTGAGTCATTTCTGCAAAAATCCGTCATCTTTTAGTTGATATCAACTCCGGGGAATAAATACAGATAATATAACTTTCTCTATAGCTGTGATACTTTTTGACCGTGACCACGCACGCTGCAAAACATGCGATTTTAAAAATTTGTAAAATAATTATAAGTTTATAAAAATATATAGCTTCAATCCGGAAAAAAAGTGCTACTTATCGCTTATTTTAGACTGCCTCATAAAATTTAGTTTATTATAAATGCGAGACGTTAATTTAAATTCAATATAAACATATAGTTAAACTTTTATTATTCATAAATAAATCATTATAATTTATGTTTGTAATAGTAAAACGTGTCTGTAATTTTACGATTTATCAGTATACCGTAAAATTTGGACGTTAATAATTTTGAGTAAGACACAAGTCTACTATATATTAAGTTTTTAAATATATAACGATCACCGCAATGTAGATAATTTTTTTTTCGACTTATCAATAAATCTATAAGCGCTACTGGTCCTGATATTAATTTTCATCTGCTACATTGATAATTTAAACAAAACAGATTGGTTATGCTCGTTAATCACTGAGTCTCTGAAGTCGTTTATTATGTGGTTTAGCACTTAATAAATTAATAAATAAACAATTTATTTAATAAATAAGCTTACCTCCGATATCATTACATATATAATAACCCGAACGCTTAAAATTAGTGTCGTAAAATATTAATAAGTTTATATAGAATAGGTCACGTTAATTAGGTCACAGACCTAAATTATTCTAGCATATGGACAATAAAACACGACCCTCATTATGGCAATTTGCCAGTGTCTTTTGTTACAAATGTAGAAAGCAATTTTAAAGTTATATCATTTATAAACGAGGAATTGTTTGGAAAAGTTTTGTAGAATACTTTGTGAAATTTTATGGACTGATTAAATTTATTTAATGACAATAATGACTGCATTATGTATGAAGCTTAAATTTTCGGTGACGCAATAACAAAATTTCAATGGAAATATTAAACCGAATCGAACGTATTTAGGACATTTAAACAAACTAAACTTTTGCTTATTAAAGTTTGGCTTTTGTTTATTAAAGCTGAATTTAGCAAAATAGTAGGTGAAACAGTCTATAATATGTAAAGTCCAGAACTATTGACTTAACTACTCTCAGATTTTTTAACCTAACTAGTCCCAGATCTTTTAAATTATCTACTCCCAGAACTCTTGACTTAACTACTCCCAGGACTTTAAACCCAAAAACTCCCAGAAGTTTTAACCTAACTACTCCCAGAACTTTTATCCTAAATACTCCCAGGTATTTAACCTAATAGCTCCCGGAACCAATATTGGATTCCCTGCGTTTTCGCATCATTTAAGAATATAGTAAAACAATTGCTATACTTTTCTTGTATAATTTTCATTGTTATAATTATTAATATTTACGTCGTGTTATGTGTGGTTTCCCAATGTATTATCTACCTGTCTACCATACTGCTGTCATGTTTGTATACAATTATATATTTGTATATTATTTCGAAGTGAAACATTTTGAAGAATATATCCAACTCCCATTATTTAATTAATTTTCTATAAAACTGATGTAACTGTTTTATTCTTCCTTATAGATAATTTAAAAAATCATGGTGGGTAATTTCATGATGAAAATAACAAATTCACATTCCAAATAAAATAGAGCTTTTACGCTTTTGAGGTAGTAAAATTTAACGCGAAATATTGTTGAGTATACCAGTAATATTTGCGCACTTTAATTGAAAACGTATCTTGCTTGATATGAACACGTGTTTTTGTAATGATTGTAGTATAAATAACCTCTAAAGTTCTAATTATAAATTACTGCTACGTTTAAATAATTGTTAGAAGCATAGCTGTAGGTATTTTAACATAAACTATTTTATATCAAATCTTAAAAGTCAGTATTAGGAAAATCAAGGAGTACGTTGTTGGAATATTGTATAGGAGTTCTAAGCGTGTATCAGAAACGGTCCTTATGATGCATTCACTTATTGAATGAGTAAGTATGGATGTCGATAACACGCAGCCTTAGTATATAAGTTAAAATATAATTAACATGCACGTGAAGTTTGATATGTTAGAAAATTCTGTCAGGCAAATTTTCTTTTGTCTTAACCTGTTTTTAATTTTAAAAAAAACAATCGAACGAGGTTATCAATTCCATGTATAGTATATAAATAAAGTATTTAGTATTATTTATCTATATCGTTAAATGTTCACAGAATAATAACAGGAAAAGGTAAAAATGTGAACATAATATGAAAAAAATGCACAGAGTATAAAATCACAATACAAGAATTTTTAGGTTTGTTTTATTTATTTCCTTGCACAAAACAAAAAAATAGTAACTTACATATTACTACCTACCTTTTACTACTAATTATATTACTATTTCAAAATCAAAACGTATATTTGCCCCTCAGTCTTGGCGAAATCGAGGTTAGAATGACGAACACGGCATGAAATACTTTTTAGGACCCTATAGTATAAGCGATGCTGTTAGTAAGATCCATTCACATGACAAGCTACCCATACAGTCTGTTCGACCCCTGAAAATATTTGATTGATATACAATTACAACTGACATCCCACTTACTAAGAATACATAATAATAGCAATATCTAGACGTTTCTGGAAATTATACGATGAATCCATTTTCTAATAATATATGTAACAGCTAATGTGTATGCAAAGTGTATGGTTAGACTTCGCTAATAAGTTCTCTTTCAAACGATAATTATTTCTAATTGCACCCATTTGCTAATCATTGTACGTCGTCAAAGATTATAGTTGAACCGCCAATGAATAGGTATTATTAATAATAACAGTTAGCCTAACAGTTCCGAGATTCATACTTTATTATTATATCTTTCTCTAAGTCACAGTCACGGCACCGGTGGACTTTTGTATGTGCAATTAACTCACGAAGGAAAACAACGTGAGTGAACGGGATTGTCTTGACTCAAATCATGGCGTGTCTCAGTCACCAAATGCTGCCTTAGTTTCCGTTCGGTTTTTTATCCTTCTGTAAATGTTTTGTCATACTCTTTTCACTTATATATAAAATATATTAAGAATCTTGTATCGTATGTTTTTGGTAGATTTGTATAACGACATCTCGTATAGCACGAGTTTGGCGAGCTCTGGCAATAGACAAATTCCGTGCCCTCTGAGCTCATGCTGGTCAATCTATTTTACTACCTTATCTAATATATATACAACTGAGCGTTCAAACACTTTTTGCCGCTCACCACAATGTGGAACTGTCTGATTGAAGTATTTCCGACAAGACACTTGTGAGCCTTCGGGCAGTGTCTGCGGACGAGAGAATCAGTCAACATTAGCTCAGCCTCCTGCCCGATTAACCCCTGTTCCATAGAAGAAAGGTTGTAAATATTCGCTACCGAGGTGTAGGATATTCCATAGGACGGGATATATATATATATATATATATATATATAGCGGCCTTTTCGCAATTTATGACTCCTATTAATCGAGTTTTAAGTAAAAGGTGGATTGTTGGAAATAAAACGGGATAGTTCTTATGCGTACTGGCAGGTTATTGTTCATGATAAATGATGCTTTGGAATTCCACTGGTTATTCTGCTTTGATAACTGTCCACATTACGGTTTTAGCTAAAGATAGACGTGATCTCGCCTATTGAAGATACGTGATATTTATTTAAGCCCCGCTATTTACACGGTGTTTAAGATGTGCCCTGTATTTTGCACAACAAAAAGTGAGTAAAAATAAAACAAAATAAATATTTGAATTCGATATTGATGATGCTTGTGCTCGAACCGGTGCAGCAACCTTTTTAGGTCTGAGCCTCAGACTTTTTTATCTAATTCATGAACGTTAGTAGTAGAGTCCTGTGCCTGATACAGGCCGTCGACTTTTTGTGTGTACACGCGATGTTTTGATGTTCGATCGAATGTTAAATCCGCACATAGAAAGAAAGTCCATTGGTGAACTGCTGGGGATCGAACTTACGACCACAGGGATGAGAGTCGCACGCTAAAGCCATTAGGCCAACACTTAAATAATCAAGCTAAATCTCAAAGGACAAAAAACTAAGACTAAGGTAATCAAAAACTTTCTCTTTTTAAAATAATATATGTTTTATGTATAGCGTTGGCCATAACAGTAACTTGGTATAGTTTATATCTGAGATTTTTACATTACTTAGATTTGCAATCGTCTGATCGTGTGAATCTCTAAAAAAAGCAGTTACTTGCACAAGATTTTAACTTAATTATTATTTTCGGTAGCGAAACCGAAATAGAATGTTCTAGATTTTAGTTTAATGTAGGCTAGATTATACAAATACAAGGGCAATGTTTTGCGGTAATTATTCTAGAATAGAAGCTGTGTTCTTGTGTGTTTTAACCAAAGATACCGAAAATATACCGAACGGTTCCAAGGTCGTGAACCTACTTACAGTAATTAATTTTAAAAGCATCACCAAAATGCACTGAAAAAGATTAAATCACGCAATTTTTGGTTACCCATAATAACGCGGTATTTCTCCCCCTATAACGCGGAGATTTCTCAAATTATATTTTTGAAGTGTGAAATATAAAATGATTTGTCAAGTCCATAATTAGTTTTGCGTACATTTGCACCCGTTTCAATTGTGTTGTTATAAAGAACGGTTTTACGAGAAATCCTAAAACGCGATTTCTTAAAAGTCGGTCCGGAAACACCGTGCAGTAGGGAGATTACTTTCATATTAGCGTTGATGGCTCTCCAAGAGACTTAAATGTATTAAATATTATTTATTTACTAGTATATACGGTCTTATTCATGTTCTTGGCTGAATTATCCAGACCCACGACTGGAGGAGGTTTAGGAACATACAATATTGAACTAAACCTACACTGTTCGTATTATACCTTGATTTATTCACCATTCACTAAGTCTCAGTCTTCCAGTAAAATGAAATTATTGTTTAAAAAAATTATTAATAGGGTACATAGTCGTGTTTTGTTTTAACTCCAAACAATTCATTGTTTTGCTGAGCTATTTAGAGTCATGTTGCTTATATATGACGTGAACTAGTTAAAATAGAACTTTGTTATTTTTGACAAGACGGTCTAAAATCTAGTACGAATACAATTTATCACTGTGATATCTGGTTGATAAGATAATGGTGGATTACCTTAGTTTTAATAATGTTTTTTTTAACTAAAAATATAATAAATTACTTTTTTGTATATGTTTTGCGTTATCGTATTTAATTTAAATTATAACTGTGGGCATTTTCTTGTCAAAAGGGGATTCAATTAAAAACTGGATTTAACCACAAAATTAACGATGTTAGATCCATTATATGAATTTAATTGGACAAAAATATAGATAATAATCAATACATAATTAGTGCGCGCTACACAGAGCAGTCGTGGTTGACACTTTGGAATTAGTAATCTATCACTAATCACACGGACAGTCCCCATTCTTGTGCATTTATGGAGAGCATGGTTCACGGCGTTCGTGATTTTCTCCTCCTCATAGGTGAACTCTTGTCCTTTCTGTCCTCCCCTGTACACAATAAACAGTTGTTCATGCGGTGAAGGTAAACATCGGGAGAAAACCGGCATGACACAAACCCAAAAATCGTTAAATTCGATAGCTCGAATATCAAGGGAAATGCAAAAAAAACGACTTAACGAGTTTTCGACTAACAAGAACTTCGACATATGATTTGACTGCTGAAATTTCGACTTACGAAGCCGCGATTTCTATGTGTATTTTTCCATTTGTAGAGTCGAATTTGAATCACAATCCAACTTCGTATTAAAACGAATTATATATTAATTAAGTAAACTGAACATTAAAAAAAAATATGATTGTATTCTTTCATTGCACGCGAGCAAGACCAAAACAATAGATTAGAAGCCCCAACCCGAATGTTCATTTTGAATATTATTGCTATTATTTCGGAGAATTCCAAGTAAGACGTCATTATTTTACTAACTACGACTTACTGAGTCTCCGTTTTGACATTCGAGTTATAGAGTATAAATAATTCGTATTCAGCGCGAATGGCAATTTTTTTTCGACTTAACGAGCTTCGAATTATCGAGATTCCACTGTATATATAAAAAAAATTGTGTCTGATTTGGCTGATCAGCTACCTGTAATAAAAAAACAAAAAAAAATAAAGAATCGGACAACATCTAAGGCCAAGACTTAGTTAGATAAATTTTAGGCGTATATGATATCGGGAACTTCGATTTGAAATTTTGTGACACGGCTGTGTGTTTCGCTTATGTTGCAAGCGAAACACACACACAGCTGGTACGCAATAACAGTGTCCTTGGCTGGTTATCATGTCCAATTCTAACCAATTAGACAAGTTGTTACGTGATTTGAAACCAATGCAATTTTTCTAAATTACTTCAATCAGTGAAGCTTCAAAACAATTGACGGTGAAGGTCATATACCAATAAATATTGACTCTATCAGTCTTTATTTAAAGTCATATTCATTTCAGTATTCTCTGTCGCTATGCAATTTTGAGTTCAACGACCTCGCGAATACAGAAATTATGATAATGTTCTTTTAATATCTATCCGTATAAAGTCTTTGAATAATGTATGTCTGAGGAATAAAATAACAGCAATTTGTGCCAAATATATGTGAATATGTTAAAATATCCCAAATCGAATGGAAGATTTTTGACGACATACTGAATTAAGTAACATTAATGCCGTGCCACATTGTTATGGATACGGCGGTGTGTTCTATGTTATTGACAGATTTTGAAGACAGATCATACTTACTTATGCAGCGTAATAACGTAATTTAATTTTGGATGTAGAGGATAAATTCGATACTACCAAACTGTATCCGCCGGTTTAATAAGCAGGTATTTTTTGGATTGTCCCGATTAAGACATCAAGAAATCAGCATCCACCGTATCCAGTATCCAGTATCTTACCATCTAATTCTTTCAGATAGTTTGTTGTGATGATTGGGCATCATGGTCTGTTCCTTATAGTCATATAATAAAGACTATAAGTCTTTTTAAATAAAGTTTTCTTCTCTGTTCTGTCTTTTTTTGTTTACATTGTGATGCCCAGAGACAGTGTTTCTCTCCCTTCTGTTGGGTACTTTAAAATTTAATTTACAATTATAAGTATACTGTAAAATATATCATTTTATACGTGCATTAGTGTTCCTTAAAATAGAGCCATTTCAGAATATTGCATAAGCGAGCTGGCGTCAATCCAGACAGTGTTAGTGCATTATACAAAGTGCCGGATGTTACGAAACAAGCACCTTTAAAGCCTTATTTAAAAATGAGGAAATGCTACTTCCATATTAACTTTAATGTCGAGAAAAAAACAGAATCTCTTGCTACTTAAATTGTATAATTGGTGATGTTATAGTAGTCAAAGTCAAATCATGTATTTCAATTAGGCCTATTAGACATTACAAATAGGATCTTTTGAAAGTCAAAATTACAAGTTAAAAATATTTAAAAAAATTACTCGTTCCAAAAGAATGGGCAAGACACAACAGTTACTAATTCAATTAGTAATTTGATCGTAGTACTGAATTTCAAAGCCGAATATAGACTTTCCGTAAACACCAACCTTGAGACAGCGCTACTGATATTGATATAATTCTATTTAGAAATCTAAGGAAATGGAATCATTACTACGTATCTATGTTATTGAGTCAATTATTAAAATTCCTATCTACAGAGTAGCCCTGCCGAATTATTTGTAGAAGATTAAAGATCTCATCTGTAACCATCAATCAATAAAGATCTAACACTGTGTTAAATAGAAAGAAAAACTTTATTATACACAATATACAGGATTCCCTGTGTTGTGGGCAGCCAGTCTCTCCCTTTTAACATATAAACTGTATTTGCCTTTACGATATCTACATAATACAAATTTATATATAAACTATTTTTGCAGAATAAGATTACATTCTGTATATAGGACAGGTTGACAAGATATTCTTTGCGATTTTTAGTAAGTGTATGTAATGTGAGTTTTGAAATGTTGTTGACAATTTTGTTTTTAAGGAAGTGGTTAAAGATGAAAGGGACTAGGAAGGAGAAAAAGCGTTGTATAATAACTTAGATCATTTACAGTGTTTGAATGTTTGTGTGTTTAATCATTTCTACTAATGGCCTAGCAGTAACAGATATATTAATTTACGTTAAATAAATTATTACGCGTGAACTCGTGAATTGTTCAAGTGGAAATTAGTTCCGAGTTCCGTTGTTTTGAAGGTTACATTGCGGCTGCCGGGTGCTGACCCTGAGTTATGCGAACAAACACTTGTGGAAAAAGAAAAGTTATAATTG